>NC_083277.1:68073221-68241075 GCF_963506605.1 Zootoca vivipara | reverse complement strand
ACATCCTTTGAGAACCCACTGCCCTACTCCGTTGCCCTTTTCATGTTCCAATCTTTATTGGATTAAATATTGATTAAAGATTCTTTAAACTCCCCCCTCCTCCCCTCTCCTGAGCTGTGTTACAATCTATTTTGTTTTGTCTTTGAAATGCCTTGTAGGTATCTTCAATTTATGGAACTTATCTTTTGCGCTTCAGTAAATGAAGTCTGAATCAAAATCATTGATATATTGGTATTGTATTTGAAGTAGTGCTTAATACTGTTCCACCTTGCATCTTCTTGGCACTGTGTATTTTGTTTCTTGAATTGTGGGTGGGATGTGGGAAGCCATGTCCTTTTAAGCATGGATTCTACTTCCTTTAATTGTCAGGCCCACTTCCTTCTATCTTCTTTCCAACCAGTTCCTGTGGTAAAGATCATCCTTGTTCATGTCTGACTACATATTGCTATTCATATATTACAAACAGGAGGAGGATGCCATTAAGAGTCAATTCATCCATTTGTCTTCCACATGTATGGTTACCAAGCTCTTTGATTTTATAGGGGAAGTGAACTCATCTTAGGATAAAGTTTGCAGGAAATACCCTATAATCAATTTTGAAGGCAGCTTTCATTTACTTGGAACTCTTTTTGGTAACCCATGTGTTGCACAAGAAGCCTTCAAGTGAGGGCTGAATTTTTTTGTTCTCATCTGATTAGAACAAGCTTATTGTGCAAGTAATCTTTTTGTATGAATAAGAAAACCAGTAAACCCACTGCCACTTAACACTGTGTTAATGGTTTTGAATGGAGGATGCAATCAATCATAGGAATTAGATGTGAACTAGCAATTATAGAAGCCTTGGAAACAGATCTGGAGCTTGGTTAGTTTTTCACCACTGTCAACCTGAAGCCGCTCCATTGGACATTCCAGAGCTGATTTTGTTGGTCTTTCATTAAATAAGTTATTACTTTTTACAGAACATGTGCAACATTGCTATTAGAATTGATTTTTTCAAATGTATGCAGCTGTGGGATGTATTATTAAGTTCATGATATGAAGTATTTAAAGGCCCTCAAGTGATCAATACAAATAAGTGCTTTATAACTAGAGAGACCCGAGGTCTCATTGACTGCAATATTTGCCATCATGGGGGTACAGAAGCATAATGCGAGGAAAATGTTCTGCTGTATTAGAATTTAAAATCCATGCAGATCTCTCTGGGACAGCACTTGAGGAGCTAGTAATGATTCAGTTACTGCTGGAAAATCCATTAGGATTACCACTTCTGATGTAGTGGATGTTCTTACAAAGAATGATAGAAAAAATGAATAAACCAGATTTGTTGATGTTCCGATCATTTTACTTTGCCTGTGGTTGCAATCCTATTACAGACTTAATCCTACTAAAAAGCACCATTGAACTCAGTAGGATAGAACTGTGTTATAATTTAAAGAAAAGGGCCTTTTCAGTTGTGGCATTCCTTCCCTAGAGAAGCCCAGCTAGTGCAATCACGACTGTTCTTTGAGAAAGCAGTGAAAACAGGTTTAGATAATTCTCCACATTGCCACTCAGCCCTGAAATGTATACAGGTCATCTGACACAAGGGAGGCATTCATTTAATTCTACTCCAGGGCCCCCAGTACAGGAGCCATGCTTCTTCGGGGGCATGGGGGAGGTATGTCAGTTGCTGCTTTCCCTGCCTCTTATCTCCTGGTAAGCCCCCCTCATACACCAACCAGCTCCAACCAGCGGGCGGACTCTTCCCCAGACTCAACTCTCAGGCCCCGTACTCTCAGCCTGGGGCCCCTGAGAGCGCAGTGCCCAGGTGTCCCACACCCCTAGGGTAAGATGGCCCCGCATACACACACAGGAACTGGGCTATATAGGGGCTGCACTGGGGACACTTTGCTCAGAACCTCCTCAAAACCTGGAGCCAGTTATGCATTCAGACTTAAGAGGATACTAGGAACCAAATAGCCTCATAGTCTCAGGACAGTTCTGTGATAGGAGAGCTTTATTGCAGAGGCAGTGTGTGTGTGTGTGTGTGTGCGCGCGCGCTGATTATAAAGTGACTTCTAAAAACATTTTGCCATCATCTTAAATTTAAGAAATAATTGATGTTGGTGGGTGGCATAAAGGGTGCTAATTGGTTCCTGTACATCTTTTAAGTGCATTAGCGGGATGTGCTCATAATGAAATATCTAGGAGCTTCATAGCACATGCTTGGCTCATATGCTAGCTGTATTTTGTTTCATTTATGGAGAAGGGTTTCTGTGGCACTCATCACTGTATCACCTGAGCATCTTAATGCACCACTCTAAAAAGAAGCAGGAAAGTGTTGTGTTGTTCCCTTTATTCCTCTTACAAAGGAAGCAAAATCAGAGGTAAATATTTAGAAAGGAAGGAAGCATGGAAGGGTCCCATCAATTTCTAAATAATCCTTTTGACGTTCATGGGATACATCCAGAGCTGGTGATTTATAAACAAGTTCACCTCCTGATCCTAACAGAAAGCAAGTTTTAGCGATTTCAGAGGAAAGCACTTGCATGGATTTAAACAGATTCCCACCAATATTGAAGTTCGGTCATCAGTATTTTTGATTCAGGACTTGTGAGCTCAGAAAGCACTGGAAAATGTGGTTTTGATGAACTTATATTCTAAGAGGGTTTTTAAAAATACATACCCCTTCCAGCTCAGAATTTCCTGACCCCACCATACTGTAGCCAGATTGCATGATTTATCTTTTGACAGAACTGTGCCTCTAATTTCCGTTGGAAGCTTTGAAATGATGTGGTATCATTGTCATTGAACAATCAGAGCACACCAGGACAAAAATCGTATGTGCCCAAAATCCAAAGGAAGGGTTTGGGGGATTAAGGGAGAGAACCAGTCCTATTTATTTCTCGTGCTTTGAAATCCCAGTTCACATTCTGATAGTTTTAATAGTTTTTATTCTCGCAGCATCCTTGTGGGATAGGTAAAGGACATTTTCAAACTAAAGCAGACAGATTCTAAGTGTCTTTTTAAAAGCTATATACAGAAAGAAGGTTGTTATTGCTGCTGCTGCTGCTGTTATTATTTATTAAATTTATATACCATGCTTCATTTACAGCATAAGAATACCAAATGAGAACACAAAATATGTAACAACAACCACAACTAAAGAAAACCAACAATCCCCCTCCCACAAACACATGTAAAAGGTCATAAATTAAAAGTAAGATAAATATTTAGTGCATAGGAAATACTGACTTTGAGTTGAAATCTACCTCATGCTGCTTTTAAAAAAAGGATGCCCACATGCTTACTGCTGAAATTTGTCAAAAGAATAAAATAAAAAAGAAGATAAAAGACTTAGGGCTTTAGGCAGTAGAGTTTCTTCCATTTAAAATTGTAGGATTGCAGCAATATTTATTATATTTCAGTATCTAAGAATGGTTATATATGTTATACATATTAGTATGCATGTGTGTGTGTGTGCGCGCGCACACACACACACACACACACACACACACAATTAGGTTTCTGCTGTTGGGAATCAACTAATGGCACAGCCAGTGGCCTTAAAATTGTTGCTCATGAGCAATTTTATCATCCTCTCCAATATACTCTGCAGGGCGAAAGGAGTTCTGGTTTCAGTAAATTGATTTCAGTTGAAGTGCAGTTTAGCTGGAAATAAGTCTCAGTTATTGCACAAGGTGGTTCATCTGTTAATATTTCTCTCTGGCTTATTAAGCAATTCATTATCAGAACACTTCAAAAGTAGAAAATGTGTATTTAATGGGAAACTGTTGATCCTATTGCAATGGGACTAATATGAGCATGCCAAACCACCACACCTCTACCACGTAACATCATTATGAAGACGTGGTTGATGAGAGTCCAAAGAAAGAGAATTCTCAATGGGATGACTGGAGCCTCACCCTTGCCTGATGCTAATCTCAGCGGAGAGATTGCATTGGCAATGCAAAGTGGGATCCTTTTTTAATAGTGTTTTGTAGTACTGCCCTCGGGGTAGAAATACTGAAGAACAGGATATATAAATATAATTACAAACCAACCAACCAACTAAACAAACAAACAAACAAACAAACAAACAAACAGAGAAGTTCTGTTTCTAAGTTTTGAATTTATGACTACTTACTTCAGACCATTGTGAGGTTTTGACACATTTCCTTGCCTTTCGCTGTCTATGAAAAACACTAGAGTTGACAACCTTCTTGCTGGCATTGCTCCTGTACCTGTATTTTTGCCCTAAAGCAGGACTGGCAGAAATTGAGCATTGGACACTTTCCTCAGAACATACATCTAATGGGAAGCATCACATGTTCTGTTTCTGCCTGTCATGCAATTTTTAGGTGCAGCAGTCCTTCCTTTTAAAAAAGTTGGCAATTAGTAAACATCCATCAAGCAGTATTTATATCCATCATAACTCATTTTATATAGTTCTAGTTACAGGTAGGTAGCCGTGTTGGTCTGACGTAGTCGAAACAAAATTAAAAAATCCCTTCCAGCAGCACCTTAGAGACCAACTAAGTTTATCATTGGTATGAGCTTTCGTGTGCATGCACACTTCTTTTATTTTGTTTCATTTTACATAAGGAGGGATAAAAATAGATGGCTTCCTTTCTATAGTGGTTGAACCATGGCTTTCCCAGGCCTTTTTTTATGTAGCAGGTCCTGCTATCAGAATGCTCATTATCCAAAATCTCAGTTATCCAAACACAAAGAATTATACCCAAACCTCGCTACACAAACGGCTGATTCAGATATCTGAACAGCTGAGAGTTTGCTCACTTCCTTACTTGTTTGCGTTTTGCTGGTTGGCAGCAGCCATTTTAAGCAGAAAGCATGGAGGGAGGACGAGATATTGGACAAATTGGAGAACTGGAGAGATCAGACAAATATCCTCCCCCCCCCTTTATTTGACTTCTGCTGATTGGCTGCAGCAGTTTCAGTCAGAAAGCAGGGAGGGGGAAAGAACCAACAAATCACGAATTAGATATGTCCCCATAGGAAATAATGAAAGCCATCAACTTGTTATGCAAACACTCGCTTAACAAACAATTTCCAGGGATATCGAAAAGCAGGACCTGTGTGTACTTTTGAATTCGTTTGTGTTAGTCCAGTTACATATTCCTTTAACACTGTGTCTGGGATTGCTATAGTGATTCCAGCTCTCTTTCAAGGGGCTGCTTGCATATTACATTTCCCCTGCTGCTCTAGAGTGAAAAGCACTGAACTGTCTAGGAATGGTCCTGGCTCTGCACTTTCTCTCTCTCTCTCATGCCTGTGACATAAGTGAAGAGCAAGATACTTGATGGCCAAGAGAGCTCCTCTGTTGAACACTGTCAAAAGCCAATAGTTCCACTCAGTAGTTGTTAAAAAAAACCCAACCTTTATGAATAGCAGTAACTTTATATGATGCTGAGGAAGATAAATGGAGCATAAATGGAAAAAGAACTTTACCCTCAGGCCTCGTCGTTTAGCGATTCATAAGCCATTAATCGCCTCATACCCATCAAGTACATTTGTCACTTGAATAGGCTCCGGGGTACTTGTGAGTGGAGCTTGGCAAACTAATTACAGTGCTAATGTAATTACACATAAATGGAATGCAAGTGTATGTGTGTAAGAGACAAGAGAAGGAGATTGGCCATATAACCAACGAGCGTTCCCGTTCATGCAGGCATCACATATAATTCTTGCTTACTGTTTAAAAGCCCCAGTGGAGCTCCAGTCTTCTGCTCACTTTCAGAACTAAGCGAAGCCAGCCAGGAGATGGAAGAAGGTTTTTCAGCAACTCTGTCCCATTTCTTGTGGGTTCAGCTGGCGGTATCACTAACAATGAAAAATTTACAGTCTTCGCTGGCCAGAAAAGGCTGTAACAGAAGGCGTAGGGTAAGGATACAGTTGCAGGCATAAGAAGTTTGTTTCCACTTTGAATTAAATAGGCATCCTCTCGGTGCTTTTGTCAACTCTGGCTTGGTGTTACATTTCTTTTGAAAACCCTCTCCGTACCTTCTTCACCTTTGTCCTGTTTTGTGAAAGGAGAACAGTTCGGACCCAATGCTGAGCCATAGTTTGTTTAAACCACGGTTTGTGGAGAAGTAAGGTTCCACTCACAGACAAACAAAGGAACAGTGGTTTGTTTCATTTGATGTTGGTTTGTTGTCCCCCTGCCTCTTTTTAGCATTTCAGGACTGGCTTCTGTTACAGTTTTTATTGGGAGTGGTGACTTTCTTATTTCTTTTTTATACAAGTCTTCATCTTCCTGTTTCACTGGTGAGCTGAATGATGCAACCTCTGTAGGCCTACTTCTTCAGAGAGCTGGCTAAATACTACTAGATTATAGTACATTCTCTGGAATTCCATTTGCACATCCTATCTATTCCACAGGTTGACAAAGATCCTTACCTCTTCCTTGTTCCAGTCTTTGACCGCATGCATGTGGGATTCCAATTGCTGTGAAATCCTTGTAGCAGCAGCAGCAGCAGCAGCAGAGGGAGTCTATGACAGAAAGCCTTGTCTGCTGTAGCTATGGCACAGACACTGACCTCTCTGTGTGTTTTAGGTCCCAAGAATACCAATTTAGATTACACATATTAAGAAGTTTATTCACCTTCCAAGGAAACATGAAGAAGTACCAGGTGTATGTATGGGTTTTTTATTGTTCTTTACTGGACAATACCTGTCACATGCTCTTCACAGCCTTGATACCTAGGGTCCAGCGTGAGTGTGACTGCCTCAAGGGAGCATGTATGCTTGGGTCCATGGACATAGCTTTCTGGAGTCACTCTTCGGTCAACAATGTACTAAGTACAGAGGATTCGCAAATGTGGCTTTCCCAGAAGCAGAGCTGCAAAAAGCACTTGAGTGTGGAGGAGCAAACGTTGGCGTTGTCTGCTTCCTTCATGTGGGTTTTTGCATTGGTTTTTAAAATTGGATAAGTTGCTAAGAGCAAAGTTATGCTTTTATTATGTGTTCCTGGATAGATGTTAGGAAAATGGCCCAACGTTTTTCTCAGGTTTTTTCTTCCCACAAGGGAGCTGCAGAGCTAGGCAGTAGAGAGAGGGCTAGTCAGCAAGGAGGTTTGTGGAGGAAGAAACCTATTGTCAGGTAGAGTGAGGACAAGGTGCAGAAAGCGTTGTCCCGTACCTCTGTAACCATACAAAGTGAATGGCTGGGATGGAGATTATTTTGGGGGGGGGGACTAGGATGAAGTCAAGATAGTCTGATCAGACATGACACCAAACCATGGTTAATGCAAGCCAGGATTGCCATGGTTTCAGATTATGGTTTGTTGGCTCCCAAAAAACCATAGCTAATTTGTTGGGAAGAGAGTTGAGATGTGGAAATAAAACCACAGTTAAGCTAAACAAACCATGGCTTAACATTACCTTGAAACATGGATTCATAGCAAAGGCGCTGCCATAATTGCTGCTCTACTTAATATCTGTACTGGCTCTACCTCAGATTTAATATATGAGCATTAAGGAAAATGCGGTCAGTTACGGTGGACTATTTGTTGTCCTCCACCTTAGTTTACCTGTTAGACTAAAGAAAAGAAAAGAAAAGAAAAGAGACTTCCAGTCTACTGCCAGCGCTGATCGGCGAGGAAACCTCAAGCTCCGAGGTTCCTGGCACTGTGAGGGAGGGGGGAGCAGCGAGAGTGCTGCGGACCCCCAAAAGAACCCCAGACCGAGCTTTCTGGGCGTTTGGGAGCTCAGCTGCACCCAGAAGTGAATCCTCCACTCCCTGGTAAGCTCTTTTAAGAGCCCCGAGAGCGAGCGGAGTGGAGTCGCAGGCGCCATTTTGAGCCGATTGCTACCTTCACAGAGTGAAGCTCCAAGCCGGCACAGGGGAGCGGTGGATTTTTCCCTAGAATAAAGAGATCTGAGGACATTGGACACCGTGAGTAAAAGAAAAGGGATTTTAAAATTTTAATTTGGAAGGAATTGGCCATGGGAGGAGATTCAAAAACGGAAGTCGATCTCCCCCACTAAGGGAACAGAGAAGCGGTTAATTTACCCGAAGCCGGAGAGATTGACAGGAAGCTTCAAATTCCCAAAGATTGCACCTAAAATCTCCCCTTAAGGCAGGGTAAATGGGAGAAGGGTGGATTTAAAGGGAAATCCCTGCAAAAGACTTTGCTAGAAGTCTGGGGAAGTTCCCCTGTACGCGGGAATCAGGACCCTGGATGGATCAGCGAGCCGCCATTGTGACATCACAAAAGGAAGGAATGTGTTTACCTCTTTGAGGTCGTGAACTTTAAGATCTGAAGAGACTGCAAAATATAAGACTGAGAAGGCTAAATGCGCTCTTCATAAAAGTATATGAATGGGGAAAATGTATGAGTAAGAAATTAAAATGCTAAATTGCATCCAGCGAGGATGTTTCTTGAAGATTGGAATTATAATCTGCGCCATTTCCTGCCCCACAACTCTGCTGTGTTTATGAAACTTGAGAAGTGCAAGATGCCAGCAGACACAACACCACTTGACTTTGCTGACTTCCAAGTAGAATTTTTGGAACTGCTATGGGAATTAAGAAATGAAGTACGTCAGAATACAATACAGATTGAAAAAATGAACCAGAAGTGTGAGGAAATTGTAAAAGGACTAATTCCACCGGAGAGCCTAGAGATGCAAGATGAGCACTTATCAGTCCTGGACAATGTAATGGATAAAGGAAAAGAGGAAAGGGCATGGACTATTGTTCTTCCAGTGAGAGGGGGTGGAACAAAACCCATGCCTGAATCAAAAGGTTTTTGAAGAAGAACCAGTGTGGAATAATGCTCTCCTAGTGAGAGAGGGAGGGCAGGACACACACTGGGGTCAAAATTTAAGGGGAATAGAAATTGTGAAAGGATTGAAAAGTGCAAATTTTGAGGGAAGGCATCGTGTAATAGCTTGGAAACTTGGGAGAGAGCAAGAAGGATTGAAAAGGGATAATTTAGATGGTTGGCATCGAGCTGTAGGTAAAGAACTGGGGAGACAGCCGGGGGGGGGGGGAGGAAGAGTGGTAGATAGGCAGCAAAAGGGTAGGAGTGGGGTGAAGAACAACATTACAGTAGTTGTTATTCTCCGACTGATTAAGATGGTCTGAACTGGATTGATTCATGGAACTGGCTGAACCGTCCGGGAAATCCCGTTTCCAGGGGAGGGAGGGGAATGAAATAGATGCAAGTGTTTTAGTGTTAGTAGATTGTAGAGGTTATATTTGAAGATATGGATATTTTTGGGAATTAATTTCTAGGCTAAGGGGTGAAATTTAAGATAGATAAATGGGAAATTAATTAGTGGTTAGAAATAATTAGATGATTATTGGTTAAGGATAATTGATGTTTAAGAAAATGATAATTGTGAGGAAGATAGAAGGTTTAAATGTTGGAAAATAAATTAATATGGAAACTGCTTAAGATGGAGTTAAAAATGGACCCAGTGAGAGGGAGTCGAGGAACATACAATGTTATGAAAAAAGAAAGATTGTTGTTATTGATATCTTTTTCTTTTTCTTTTTGTTGTTGTCTTTTTTACATTTTTGCTTTTTTGTATTTTGTATTGTTGTTTTTTCTTTATAAAATGAATAAATATCATTTGGAAGGAAAGAAAAGAAAAGGCAGGAATCATGCAAACTAGGGCTTCCAAATATTGAAACCTGTTTGGTTGACTGGCTTTGAATTACTTAACAGTTGGTTGACATAGAAATAATTGGTTTACATTGAAATAAATACATGGTTTTTTCCAGCACAGGTGTCATTTAGGTTATTTGTAGAATAGAAGTGCTGATTTCTCATTTAATAGCACAGCAGAATAATTTGTTTAGACAGACCTTGCTTCAACTTGAATGAATTGTTCAGTGAATGCTTTCAGTCCTATGAAAGAATACTTCCAATAATATATAAACAAAGAATCCTCGAGCTAGCTAGCTTTGTCACATCTGGCCTGCAATGCACACTTCAGGTTCTGTAGCAGTGAAGAACAAGTAGAAAGGCACTTGTTTTCCAAAACATAACTGGATCCTGAAATGGTTGATGAACTGACTTGTTCTCCTCGAGCTCATAGAAAGCATTTCAGTAGCTTCAGGGCTAGGGTCCTTCTCCTCCCCATTTTCCAGAGGCACGGCCCTTCAACTTTTGTTGATCAAGAAGGGGATGGATCTCCCTCCATGTTCCCATGTCAGACCTGCCTAATGTCAGAAACACAGGGTCTTGTCAGAGCTCAAGAGAAATTTGACAATCCTCCCCAAAAGGGTAGCTTTGATCTTTTACCCAGCCTGTCATGAATTGTGCAAGGGCAAGGGAAATGGAACTTTAGTCCATTCAGTACCTCTTTGCTTCCTCTCACAACTGGGCGGTGGGAGTGCGCAACAGTGTCTGCTGGCTCTGTGGGTGGAATGAGCATCTGGGGGCAGAAAGGTAAGGATAGCAAAGGGATTGCAGCCTAGACAACAGAGGTGTTTTAGTGTAGAACACTCAATTTTCTCTTCACACTGCCATCTCCCCACATCACTGCTCAGCAATGGCATGATATAGGCTCTGCTCCTTTGGAGGTGGGGGTGGGGGAGAAGCCTGGTGGCTCTCAGCACATTTCACATGCCTGGAAGTCAGCATCTGGGATGCAGAAATGGTGGTGGTGGGGGGAGTGGTTGCCATTGTAAGCCAGAAATAAGATACAAAGGACCCATATCAAGGCCACACAGTACCTCTTGTCAGTGCCACACCCAGCCAAAGAATTGCACCATCCAGTTGGTCCAGTTGGCTGCAGAAACTAGATTGCCTGTCCTCATTGGGAAACAGCCCTGCTCCAAGCTTCTGTGACGGGTAAGGGTGCTTGCCTCCTCTGAGATCAAAGGGGCCTTCCCCAGCCATTCCTTACCCTGGTCTTCACTCGAACAAGAAGGGGAAAGGGAATAGAAGCAGCTCCCCAGGAAGAGGCAGAGAGAGAGAGAGAGGCACCACAAGAGCTACAACATTGTGATCCTACTCAGTCCTCAGGGGAAAGGCATGTGTCGTGGTCAGAAGCCTGCCAGGATTTGATTATCTAAATGCACATAGTCTCCTTCCTTGACTCAGGATCTCGATTAGGGAAAAGGCTTACCATTTTAAAGGGTGCTGATATGCATACTCAAGCTCTCGCTGGACAATGCTTCTTCATACTGTCATCTTCAGTATAAGCCAGTAGCTATAAAACCCCTCTCAAAAAGTTGTCTGTGTGTACTGTGCCATGAAGCGGTATATACTAAGACTGTGTACCAGCCACAAGATTCAACCCGTACCTGTAGCTTTGGGAAGCAACCTATCTGTTTTAGCAACTTTTATGTATTTTCAGCTCAACACATTATTTGAGACCAAATAGATCTGCTAGAAAAATGAATCTCTTGTTTTCTTTCCATTCACTACAATGGGGAATATAAAAAGGGATATAACTTTTTTAGTTTTACAGAGATGCATGAAGTTTGTAAACATAAGAGCCTCTCCAAAATGGATTAAGCCCACAAAATTGTAGGCAACTGATTATTATTTTTATTTTTTAAAATGGGGTTTCTGTTCCCCATTACATATTTTTGCAGATACAGAAAGAGAGAGCTCTCTTATCGACTAGGCTTCACTTTTCCTTTTCTCTTTTTTCTTTAAAAAAGGCCACCCAGGTCTACCTGGGACTTTCGGAAGATCCTGATCCATTGCTTTGTTAACAGCACAATCCAACTACAGAATATGAAAACCTCACCCAAATCACCCCTATTTGCCTTGTAATTTGGGAAGTACACAGAGTCAATGCATGCTTCCTATTAAATTTCTGAGCAGAAATTTAGATTCTGAAAGCATCCTGTAGTCATCCATGAGGTTTGCCAACAGCAAAACTGGTACTGTTAGGTTCCTCTGCATGTTCTAGCGTAACTATTCTAGCATTTGAAAGCCCTAGTAGGGAATTGTGTTGTCTGGCTGGCTGAATCCCAGACTGACATAGACATGCAAGATGCCAATCGAGATCCTTGCCTAAACTTGTCAAGCCAAGGAAAACAGCATGAAAATGGTTGGCTCTTTGAGATGCTCTTTATGATGCCCAGGTGTCCAAGCACATTGTAGATCTGCATGTTTTCCGAGCCAATTACTCCCCGCCAAAATCCAGATAGTGGTATCTGAATAAATTGTTCAAATCGCATACACCTTATTCTCTCTACAATGTTTGATTCTCCCTCTCTCTTTTAACATTGTGCCTATCCTCGGTCTTCAGCACAGCTGTTAACACAAAACTGCTCAGATTTATGCATTATTTTCCATAATTTACAACCTTAGGTTTTTCAAAGAATTTAGTGTGCTTGACAAGAGGTGGGGAAACAGAAATGAGTAAAGAGAGAGAAAGGACTGGATACTGAGACCTAAATGCTTGTGAAGGGGTGTGTGTACTGGGAATAGCTATATAGGGCAAAGAGAATAGAGAAGCAAAGTCCCAACTCTCAATCACTGGCAGTGCTTCACCCAATGCTACAAAAAGCCAGCTTCTCTCTACTTAATACAGTGGTACCTCAACTTACGAACAACTCGACAACCGAATTTTTCGACTTACGAATGGGGGTAATGGCCATCTTGACATCCGGGAAAAAACCGCGGCGGCTTTAGATAGGGATTTTTCGACTTGCGAATTTTTAGATAGGGTTGCTACGACTTACGAATTTTTCATTTTCAATGCATTCCTATGAGAAATTGCGTTTCCAATGGCGTTTTTCGACTTACGAAGGTGCCTTCGGAACGGATTAAATTCGTAAGTCGAGGCACCACTGTAGCTTTAACTAAGAAGTAACTGCTTATACTATAATCATACCCTAGACCAGCTCCCAACCTTTTTTTGGCCATGCCACACCTAAGCATCTCTCAAATCGTGGTGCCCCCCCCCGGTGACATATAATTCTTATTATTCAAAAAGTGAACTCCTATTCATGTGGAAGAAGCCTAAAAAGTCATTAACTATTAATAACTCATTCTCAAATTGCCACCCCCATTAAAATCACATTTGTCCCCCCCCCCGTGGGGCTTGTACCCCACATTGGGAACCACGGTCCTAGACCCAAGCCCAGGAGGGGGCGACACTTCAAGGTCAGGACACCCTGGACTGCAGGCCCATCCCATTACCATGAAGAAGAATAAAAGAGGCTACATTGCCATACTTAATTATCTGTATCTATATGGGTTATCTACTAACGGCGCACCATATATATCCACTACCCCCTGCACACTTTTACAAGGCCATGCATACCCTGAAAAAAATAGGGGTGGGGATATTTGTAGACCTGGGGAGGGAATGGCAAAATTCTTACACCTTTTTAGGCTCTCTTTTAGGTTGCTGGCTCTGTAGAGCAAACACACAAACAAACAAACAAACAAACAAACAAACAAACAAAACATGCTTATAGATGAAATTCTAGAATTTGTGGTTTGAGACACAAGAGAGTCCTGTGCCACCCTGTGTGACATGCTGTCTCAAGAGCGACAAGCCCCAAAGAGTTCCTGCTGGCATTTCCTAGTTTTAGGCACCAACAGGGTCTGGCAGCAGGAGGGTGGAACAAACACTACAATAATCAAGGGCATTAACATCACAGGGAAAGTGGGAGTCCATGTTGCCAATAGGATTTATAAGCCCCAGGACATATGTGGCTTCCGAATCCTGGCTTGCTTGGAAGCCATTGACCTTAGTTTCAGAGACGTACATAGGGTCCCTTGCATCCTTGCAAGGAGCTGATTCGGCACCCACCTGCTTTACCGCACACTTTTGTGCCGTGGTGCAAGAAGGACTGGAAGCTTCTCCTGCGTTTGAATTCACTGCGACAGCGGCGGGGCATGCCACCACACACATACCCAGTACATTGTACACTCCATAGTCTGAGAGGTGATTTCTTCCCCCTCCCTGGGCCTGCGCCCCCCAGCGGGGGCCAGTTTCACAAACCCCTGGGTACGTCTCTGCTTAGTTTCCAGTTCACATATGGCAGTAAGCTATGGTAAATGTCACTTCCTACTTTGTTTTGTCCACTCACATGAAGGAAGGAGTGAAGCAGCAGCAAGGGGGTTCTGTGTACTTGCATGAAGTTCATGCACATCTGGGTTTATTAAGGTGGGATTTCCATTCATTCAAAACATGTACCTCCTGCTCTGCAACTGGAAAAGCTCCCAATTAAAAAACTAGCAAACCAGACTTTCAAAACATGACAAAAAGAAAGGGGATGGGAAGCAAAGAGAAACAGAAGCTCAACCTATTATTCTATAACTACCCCTTTTGCAGTCTGGATCCAACCTTTACGCTATCTTGCAGTTTTACTTTTCTGCCTGCATTAAGAGAAACCTTTTATTCCTCCTCTCTTGATCCTCGTGTTCAGTTCATCACATCATTGTCCCAGGGGTCATGGCCAGAGGTTAGAGTGCACCACCTTAGAGATCAACAGGAAGCTCATTGAATAGGAGCACCTGCAGAAGAGCCTTTGAAGATAGCTTACATTGATTGGTCAGATGTAACCAGTGTATTTGGTCTCAAGAGGAGTGCATAGAAGAATGGATCTGAGTGATGTGGAGCAATGTCTAAAGGGCATTTGTTATTTGTGTAAAATTAATATGTATGCTCGTCATATTCTCATGTCTGGCAATCATGCAGCCAGAAACATAAGGACCTAAAAAGCCCAAAGGACACCAATCAATGCTCTAGTATTTCAGAATAGGGAAAAGGGAAGCAGATCTGTGTTACAACTTTGTATTCGGTGCAGAGGAATAATTATCGGGCCCTGAATATGTGCTACAGGAGTGTAAGTTGTGGATTAGCCAATTGTGTTTACACCACTGATTTTGCACCGGATGCAATGTGCGCATATTGTAGATAAATCACAGTATCATTCTGTATCACGAGCATATGGTGTGAACCATAACTGAAAATCACTTTAATGATCCTGCTTATGAATAAGATAATCTGTATCGCTCTACAAATTTAGTTAGGTAGTGGTAATTGTGTCCTTTTGATTTAATTGTGGTCATCAAACCTGTTTTCTTTTGCACATTCACCATTTATTTATTGACTTAGATTTCAGTTGGGGAAATATGATGCAAATACCCTTAGCAAAATAAAATGTGTAGCAGCAAGAGTGTCTTGCAAATACAGCACTTCTCAAAGTACCCCTCTGAGGCACCCTGCTTATTCAGTGTTTTTAAAGGTAAGAGCTATGGTGCTCTAGTTAGCCTCATTGTACATGCTCAGTGCCAGACTGTTCCATTGAACAGTGGGGTTTGCATTCCTTTTGGCCTTGGAAAAGCGTTGGAATGAAGAAGAAGAAAAACCTCGAAGTAGTTGGGTGAAGGCTTGGTGAAATTTTAGCATTTGTAGATTTTCCAGCTTTAGTTGCTAGTTATTTATTTATTTATTTATTTATTTGTATCTTTTAAAAAAACTGTATATCATCTCTCTCCCATTATCAACATCTTAGCTAATTAACAAAATATCAATAAAATGTCCAAAGAACAATTATTAAAAACCAAATAATCACGTGTCTAAGGTAGCAGCCAGAAATTACTTTTGCTAACAAGACGTGTTGGGTATAATTTCAAAGTAAAGATTCCTGCTGTGGATCAGCCACTGACAGGATCACATTACTAGCTATTGTTACTGAGAAATCTGGTATAATGAGAATAAAAAGCAAAGTAAGGCATATAAAAAGTAAGCAGGCCACCCCACTTTAGCATATCAGCTGACTAGAGAAAACAAAGAACCACTACCACAAAAAGGGGTAGATTTTAAGAGTGCAAGAATTTTTTATATAAAATACAGTTAACATAAGTACCAAAAAAAAATACAAAACGAATTAATTTTTCACTTTTTGTAGAGTTTGTGAATGCCCCCTTCCCTTTAAATTTCGTGCAGGGGGTGTTAAGCAAACTAATAAACACATTGTGAGCAGTTGCAATTACTGTTAAAGTGGATCAGTTTTCACAAGCTTATTTGCATCAAAGCATTCTTTTTAAAAGTTCAAACAGCAGAGAACATCCTTGCAAGACATAAATGTTGATACTGCCAAAGCAAATTATTGGCACTGGTTTGACTGATCTCATCCCTCTTTACTACCCACTGTTTGCCACTTTAATGGACACATCCTTTTGTTACTAACGGTGACACATAAACTCAGTCATCAGAACCAAAAGCAGCTTTCTGAACAAGACCTTGTTTTACCGATCCATTTGTCTATTCAACACTAAAGTGTTTCTTTTAGGTACAATGGCCTTGTGAAAATACCCTTTATAGGTAGTTACTTATGTAGCTCAGGTACAATGGCAGGTACTCCAGGGAGTTGCTCCCAGGGCTTAAAAGCAAGACTGGTTAACAGAACAGTCATAGACCACAAAGGGAGCAGGATGGTTGTTTAAGTAGGCACCAATTATAGTCAAGGGAGGCAAGCATTCTTTTCTATGCCCAGCTTTGGCACATATTTCGATTGGGCCAAGGTGATGAGGCTCTGTCGATGATGGGCTCCTTTTGTGTCGGTTATGCTGCAATTAAACGTAACAACCACCCTTTCTCACTGCAACAAAGTTTGAGAACTCTTGACTTAAAGTAATTTGAGCGTTGTTGTTTTTGGTCTTTTAGAAAAGCCAGAAATGGATGAATTCACCTTGGAAAGAGTACTGGAGGAGCTGGAGACACTGTGCTATGAGAACATGAACGTTGCCATCGAGACAGAGGAAGGTCTCGGCATAGAGTACGATGAGGATGTCGTGTGTGACGTGTGCCGCTCGCCAGAAGGAGAGGATGGCAACGAGATGGTTTTCTGTGACAAATGCAACGTCTGTGTGCACCAGGTGAGTAGCATTTCTCATTTCACTGAGGCAGTACAGTCCCCTCCCCCAGAGGACTCAGTTGCCTGACACACACCAGAACCAAGAATGACAGCCGTCCTCCAGCCATTACTGCTGTGGCTTGTCACGTCCTCTCATGACATGGGAAAGTCTGGGCCTTTTCTCAGTTAGCATGTGCATTGAGACAACAGTCTTGCCTCAGAGGTAAGAAAGAGGAAGCACTGTGCTAGGGAATAGAGGATGCCTCCAAACTCTTGCCCTGATTATAATCTGCCTGCCTGCCTTTTGCATTTCTTATTCTTCGGTATTTATGTTCTTCATATGTTATTTCTCCCTGCATTTTGTATTGTATTGTGTTCACATTATTGCTTACCATGATACTGAAGGAAAAAGAGACTTCCTTCAGCCCCACCTGAACCTAGGCTTAAGTAAATTCACACATGCCTGTGTTGACCAATAGCGTATGCTGGTATAAAAACAGTAATATAATGGGTGTAAGGCATGGGGCTAAGTTCTTAAGTTTCTCCCCATGATTTCCTTCCCCTTTATTACTCATATACTATATACAGTAGTACCTCTACTTACGAATTTAATGCGTTCTGAACGCACATTTGTAAGTTGAAAAAAATTGTAAGTCGAATCCCATAGGAATGCATTGGGAGAAAAAAATCGTAAGTTGAAGCAACCCTATCTAAAAATTCGTAAGTAGAAAAAAAATCCTATCTAAACCGCATCCAAGATGGCGGACGGAGCTCCATTCGTAAGTTGAAACATTCATAAGTAGAGTTATTTGTAAGTAGAGGTACCACTGTAGTTGAATCTGGTATATCTTTAACTACTCATTTACATGCCCTCATTTGCAACATGCTGGTTGACGATTTAATGGCCTTGACTGAGCTGAATAGGGCTGTGACTACAGAGAGGATCTTGGATAAGTTGCTCGTGTTGAATTTAATAGACAAATACGTAGCAAATATCCTATACAGATCTGTCTAGTCAAGTTTCCCAACTGTCCTTTAGAAGGAAAGAAAGTCAATTGAAGGCCATTGAAGTCAGGCCACCAGTTAGCAATCAATAGTGTGAAGCTGAGTCTGAGATGTTCTATGTAATCATAGGTAGCTTCCTTTAGGCAGAGAGAACAGTCTTTTCCCTCTTTCTCTTTTGGCAGAGTTTCAGTGCTGCCACTTGCTAGCAGGATTTGCACCAGAGCATTTTGGGATTTAGAAAAAGAGTTGTTGAGAGCTTCCGGTCCAGCACCAGCGCCGATCGGCGGGGTTTTTGTCTCGCTCCGAGACAGCCCGTCTTTGCTAGAGGAGGGAGGGCAGCGAGAGCAACGCTGCATCCCATAGAACCCCGGGTCGGGCGTCCCGGGGGCAAAACTGCTCGGCAGAGCCCAAAACCGGACTCCCCAACCGTCCGGCTGCCCTAGTAAGAGCGCCGGAGTGAGAAGGGTCGAAGTCGCGGGGGCCATTTTGAGCACCATCGTCGCTCTAGCGGGGAGAAGCTCCGAGCCGGAGGCGGAGAGCGCTGGATTCTTCCAAAAGAAAGAATTAGAAATTAAGACTGTAAGTAAGCTCTCAAATTTGGATTGTTTTGAATATTAATCTGGACTAATTTGGATTTGGGAGAGAGGGAAATAAAACGGAAGCCACCCCCTCCCACCGGTAGCTAAGGAACAGTAAAATAAATACCCGAAGCCACGAATTGAATGTTTAAAAGGTATCCTCAAAAGACATAAAAGGTTCTCCCCTGGATGCAGAGTAAAAGGGGAGAAGGACGATTCTCTGCAGAATGATGAAAAAGAAAGAGGAAAACCTTTTGTTTCCCCGGGAGCCGGCAGCCCAGACAACCCAGCGAGCTGACGAGGATTTATAAATGAGTTTTACTTTATTTAGACTCTCAAGAAGCTAGGAGTATATGCTTTTGAAATGTTTGAATTGTGAAATGTTGGTTTGGACCTTTGTGAATTTGGAATTGGAAAATGCAACTACTTTGCTGAGACTGGGAAAATAAGCAGCGATCATTTTCCACCCCACACGATAAGCAGTGACCTTGACAAGACGGAACTATGTCAACAAAAAGTTACTCGCCTGAGTTCCAGCGGATTGTTTTGACAGCCATGTGGGAATTAAAAATAGGACTATGCCGAGATGAGATTCAACAGCAAGAACAAAGGAGCAATTTCAGATGGTGATTGCTGAATATGATTTTTCAGATGATGAGGATATTGAAATGGAAATGGAGGAGGAAGATAGCGACAATGATAGCGACAGCAATTTGGATGATTTGGTCAATGAGGTGGACTCTGACGTGGAGCATGAAGAGAACAACGATGATGACTGGGACAATACAACACAAAATGAAGCACACCACAAGGAAAAAGTTGATATTGCTTTACAAAAAGAGAAGCGGAGTACCCCTCCTTCGAGGAGGGAACGACAGGAACCAATGGAATTACAGATTTTCCACAAGGAGAAGGACATGAATAACTTAAGAAGGGGAGAAACTCAGGGGGGCCCCATGGATATCTGGGGGACAAAACATTGGAAAAAGGGGGTGGGATGAAGGAAAAATGGGAGTGTAATTATTAGGACGGATTATCAAGAGCAAATTTGGATTGTTGATTACGGAACTTGCTGGATTGGAGGGAGGTAGTCGGAATCTGGGGAAGAAAGGTTATATTGGGATTTTTTAGAGTGTAAGAGCTAATTATGGGAAAAGTTAAAATAAAAGAAGTTTAGGGATTTAAATTTTAAGAAGTCTATTGAGGGGAAAAAATTAGGCAAGGGAAGAAAAATTGGATAATGAATTATAAGGATTAAGAGATTCAGTGAAAATGGTATTAGCTAAGTTTAAAAATTTTATGAAGAGGAAAAGTAAGTTGTTTATAGATATGGAAACTGTTAAAGAGGATAGTAAAGGGATGAAAACTAGGAAAGGGGGGAGGTAGGGGAAGCCCACAAAATATGGTTTATCAATGTAAATTTGAAAAAGATTGTTTTTATTATTGTTTTTTGTCTTTTTTCTTTTTTATTATTCCTTTTTTGAAATTTTTTTTTCTTTTTTCTTTTAGTGTAGCTTTTTTCTTTTTGGATTGCTGGGTGGTTGTCTCTCTGCTTTCTGCTCCTGGAGCTCTCTGGTGGCAGGGGGGGACTCTGGGGGGGTGGGGGAGGGGGGGACATAAACTCATCTACAAAATGGAACATCTTCAACTGCCTGCCTGCATGGGATACTCCTGTGGCAGGGGAGGGCCAATGGGAGGGGGGGGTGGAAAGAAGGTGGAAAATTTGTTTATGAAAGTGTTTCTTTTATATATGTTTCTTTTTGTAATCTGTAAAATCAATAAAAATTATATTAAAAAAAAATAGAAAAAGAGTTGTTGAGGAAGACACAGGGCACAGCTTCCATCACTGGTGTCCATTTCCTTGTGGATCACAGCTATGCAGGTCTTTGATAAGTTAAAAGTAAAACATCATATCTACCAGAGATTACTCTTGGGATGTTACAAGACCAGCATTACAAAGAGGAGTCAACTCTAGTACAAAAGGTCCTTAAATAGAACATGGAAATGAAATGTGTTATTTCTACAGAAGCAGCCTCATGTATATGGAAAAAGTAGGCAGCATCATAGTGCTAGGAAGGCTTCTAACTTTTCCTTTCCAGTGAGTCTTCTTTTGTTTTTTTGTTCCCTGCCCACTTCATGTCTAACAACTCCTCACTTATATGACCAGCCTCTTGTCGCTTTTTTCTGCTTTCATGTGTTGTGACACAGTATAAGATCCTTTAAACACATTTCCCCTATGAGTTCTAATGCCAAGGAGGCCCGGGAATCATAAAGATTTCTTACCGGCAGAATATAGTGTGGGCAGGATGATCCGATATAATGGAAGAAAAGGGTTTCAATAACTCTCTAAGTGTTGTGTACATGAAATAATTTCAGAACATGCTCTCTCCCCCTCCCCCGTCAACTACCAGTATATACAACAAGCTGCACCTGTCAGACAGCTGCAGAAGTCCACTTCTCCTTTGTATCTGTTTACCCTCATCCAGACAAATTCTTCCCTGGTTTATGTGCTTGAGCAGTAAATTAATGCAGAAAGACACAGAAGTGGTCCCTTGTGAGGTTTTTTATTTGTTTGTTGTTTTTGTCAAATTGCCTCATTTGTTGATTTCACAATTTCCCCCAATACATTCAACAGCTACAGTTTTAAAGAGAAGTTAGTTCAGCAGGCACAGCTGTATTTCCATGGTAGAAAAAGTTCATGGTGTTGAACTTTTGTCTGTCTTACATGGGACAGAGCCTTTGTCAGAAAAAAAGGTGGCGCTTAACGCACCTCATTGGAGAGTTTCACGCTGTGTTAAGAAGCAAGCATTTCTTCTCTCCCTCAAGGCTTGGGCTCATGATTGAATTCCTCCAGGAAGGCAGGAATTGCTATGTCAGGCTGGCTGCGTCTTGAGGAGTGGCAACAGCAACCACAGTCCCTTCTGCAGCCTCTTTAAAGACATTGCAGTAAACTGAATTATGGCTTACCAAAACCACGCAACTGAGCTGGCTCGCAGGAAGAAGCTCCCACCCGCTTTGCTCTTCCCCAGTCCTTTTAGCAGTGCTGCAGGTCATGGTTAACAAGGTGAGACCTTAACTAGGATCCTGGGTTCAGGCGTTATGCTCAGCCAAGCCTTGACTTAGCTGTCGCATCATACTGTGCTAAAAGGGCCAGGGAAGAGCAAAGCAGGTGCAAGCTCATAGTTTGCCTTATCATGACATGCAAACCAAATGCAGACGAGGAAGGCATGCCTTGCAATTGCTCACAAACTGTGTCACCAGCAGTTTCTGTGCACGCTAAAATTATATGACCTTATTTTGGCCCTCTACGAAAAAGGGGGTGAGAAAACTTTGCCTTTAAAAAACAACAGCAGTCATATGAATTTCAAAATTGGAAATAGGTAGGAGTGCTGAGAGCTAGTCTTTGAAGGAAATACATTTTCGTTTGGTTCATTAGTGCCCTTTGCTACTTCTTTGGGTGCAGCTCGTGTGTGTCTCTCCTTCCACACACACACACACACACACACCACACACACACACACACACACACAATTCCAAACAAGCATGCTGTTGATCTCAGTGTAGGGTGCAAATGACAGGTGAATTTGAAGGCAGTTGATTATAGATTCCTCTTTGCTCCCAAGGATTTCTTCTTACTCCATTCTCTCTGGCACAGTTAAACCAAAGCTGTTTAAACACTGTGCTTCCAAGACACATGAGCTCAGAATGAAGGAAATGGATATTGGATTTTCTTTAAAAGTCCATAATGTGATTCACACACTAACCTACAACTGAGCTAACCTGGAAGGAAGAACACAACAATCTGGGACACATTGTGAATTTTAAGGAGCGTATAGTTAAAGATTGCAAACAGCTGCAGGAAAGAGCACAAATTCTACCTTTTCCAAGAGGAACTTAAAATTGTGCATCAACTGCCGTCTTGCCACACATGTCAGATCAATTAAATGAATAAGTCAGTAGCTGGTTTTGGATTACCTTTAGGCTTTAAAATTTACCACCTACAAAGGGACCTGCTAATGAGGCAGTGAGCTTTTAACATCTAATGTATTCATTCCAGTATTGGTAGCCCACACTGAGGGGCTTGAGCATTGCTGTAGCTTGTGTGGAAATGAACCTGAGGTGTTACTCTTTCTCCAAGAGTGCCTTAGTGACTTTCAGGGTGCCTTGAGTTCAACATGAACATAAGGAATTGCTCTTTACTGAGTCAAAATGGTCCATTTACGCTGGGAGAGGGAGAACCTGTGACCCTCCAGATATTATTGGACTCCAGCTTCCATCAGCCCCAGCCAATAGTCTGGGACATTGTAGTTGTAGTCCAGCAAGATTGGGGCGGGGAATCTAACCCAGGAGTGTATGCTCGAATGGAAGCATCTTTCTTCAAGGCTTCAAGCAGGTCTCAGGCTTCTTTAATCTTGCTAACTTGAAATGCAAACATACTCCCTCCCCCATTTTTTAAACCAGGAGGTGCCAGGGATTGAATCTGGGACCTGCTGTATGTGACAAAAACTATCCTCTAGAAATCCATAACTCTTTAGTACAGGCATGTCCAAAGTCCGTTTCAGGAGCCTAATCCGACCCGCCGTTTGATTTTATCCGGCCCCCGAAGCAGTATACGTCCTGGGGTAAAATCCTTTAAAAAGCCCAACAACTTCAATCCTAAAAACAGCTCAACAAACTTGGGGTCAACTTCAATCCTAAAAAAACTCAACAACTAAAAAAAAAAGTTCAACAACTTTGGTTGGCCCTCATGCATATTCACTTCATCAAATCGAGCCCTCTTTGGGCATCCCTGCTTTAGGATGTTAATATGCCTAAGCTTCCTCAAAAAAATGAGAGCCCAGTTCCTATGTTCATTCCTCCCATGTTCACTCCTCCCAGTTGTTCATTAGTAGCAAAGATATCAAGTTTTGGGATTGTCAAAACACCAGAGAGAGGAAGAGCTCTGTAATGAGATCATCATTCAGCCCCCATCGTGGGTGAGGGCCAGTTTAAGCTTAGGGATGTCCACTGTACATATTTATTTATTTTTTATTTCCATTTATTAATTGCTTCCTTTCAACTATCTCAAAGCAATCTTAACTACATTTTTTTTAATTATTTCATTTAAATTAAACAATTAGTAAATTATTTGAAGTTCAGTCTAGGCATAATTGTACAGTTATGTACCGTTTAAACATCATACATCATATGTGGGTGTATAATGAACAAAATCTGGAAGTTAATGCTTCTTTTGGCATATTAATCATTTAAAGTTTGCTGTGGAATCCTGAAAGATGTGTTTGGAGCATGCCTACACACACACACACACACACACACACACACACACACACACACACTGTTGCATAACTGCTGGAATACTTAAGTTTTGGACACTTGTGACTTTGAACTCCAGTGCTTTGTAAATAATCATACTGAAGGATTCTCAAGGACTAAGAAAATAAGACTGAATAATGTAAGAAGTGCAATATGTCTACCAACAGGTTTAGCACATGGAATTAAACGCATCAGAGATAGCCACATTTAATTTCCCTGTCTTGGTTGTAGTATATTTTACAGTGTTGTTTTCCATCCCTCATAAAAACCACTTACTTTTGGCAATATGTTTACTTAGGCTTGCTACGGAATCCTGAAAGTTCCCATCGGAAACTGGCTTTGCCGAACCTGTGCCCTTGGAGTCCAGCCAAAGTGTTTACTCTGCCCAAAGAGAGGGGGAGCACTGAAACCCACCCGGAGTGGGACAAAATGGGTCCACGTTAGCTGTGCCTTATGGATACCTGAAGTAAGATACTAAATGACTTTCTAAGTGGTAGGTAGATGTGATGTAGATGAGATATATTTGGATTTCACCATGCCAGGTACTGTCCAGAATCATCACCTGTCATTCATGCCAAGGATTATGTCAAGCATACAGGACTTAAGGATGCCTAAAATTAAAACCTCATTTTTGTTGAGCACTGTGATCTCTAAACAGTCAATTCAGACATTCAGAACCTTCTCCATGCAATGTGTTATAATTATGCCCAGGGCTATCATTCCATGGATACACCTGCAGTATCCTGGTAGCAGTTTTCACAGTTTAATTCTGTTTCACACATTACTTGGTTGATGTGTCGAATTTAGATTGTATCAGAGCCACCCTTAGAGTTGTGTTTTCTTATCCTTTGAGAATATACATGATGGCCAATAATTGGTGTGTTCTGTGTTGTGCTCAGGTTAGCATTGGATGCCCTGAAAAAATGGAACCCATTACGAAGATATCACATATCCCAGCAAGCAGATGGGCTTTGTCATGCAGTCTTTGCAAGGAGTGCACCGGAACATGTATTCAGGTAAGCAGTTACGTGTAGTTGAACTGTGCACCACCCATATCAGAAAGATAAAGACATAGTTTTAATGAAATGCGTGTTGAGAAGCAACCAAAAGGTGCAAACTGTTAGGCCTGGCAGGGTGTTTATAACGAATTAATTAATTAATTAATTTCTAGGCCACCTTTTTCTTCGAAGGAGCACAAGATGGTGTACATGGGTGTCCTCCCCCAAAAATTCCATCCTCGCAACAGCCCTGTGGTGTAGGTTAGGCTAAGAGATAGTGACTGGCTCTAGTTTACCCAGTGGCCCTTCTTGACTGAGTGGGGATTCAAACCCTGGTCTCCCAGGTCATACTCCAACCCTCTAACCCAGGGGTTGGCAACGTGCGGCCCATGGGTCGGATGCGGCCCACAAAGACCATTTTACCAGCCCACGAGCTGCCCCTAAACCGAGGCGCCCACTCAGCGAGTCCCCCCCCCCGCGCTGCTCTAAACCGGTGTGGCACAGGGACTTACCGAGCGGCGCCGGAAATTGCATCTGCGCATGTCCAGATGCTGAAATTTGCTTCTGTGCAGGCACAATTTTCAGCACCTGGGCATGCGTAGAAGCAATTTCCAGCACCGCAGACATGTGCAGATGTGATTTCCTGCGCCGCGCCACGCCAGTCGGGCCCACAGACTATCTCTGTGGGAGTGATCCAGCCCATGGCCGGTAAACCTTGCTGACCCCTGCGCTAACCATTACGTTTCTTTACATTGATCTCATTGCCTTTGTATCTCATGTGCAGCTTTTTGTTGGAAGGGAAAGGAGAGACTCCTCCTCCTCCTCTCCTCTCCCAGTCTCTCCATGGAGTCAAGGGGGGTTGTGTGTTTCCCTTCCTGTCAGGTTTTGCAGGAGGTAGCAGCAGAATGTTGATCTTTTTTATCTTTAGTTCCCAGGTAACAAGATATGCCACTGAATACAGTTGTGTGTTCTTTTCCACTTCTTTTATCATAGTATTTTATCTTATCCAAGCTCACTTTGATCTCAAGGAAGATTACCGAAGTGTTGATCTCTGGGTCCAAAGGGAGGATCTGTCAAAGATTATTTGTATGTTGAGGCTGTAACTGTCATGAGACAGCAATCTGGTGGAAGGAAAGTCATGTGCTATATGAACAGAAAATGTGAAGCCACCACCATAACTTTTGGGGCATTGTAAGGGAGAAATTTTAAAGTAATCCCTTTTAGCCTGAAGTGAAAGCTCACACACACGTTTCTTTAAATCTTTCCAACATTTGATTCAATTCCATTTGCGATGGCTCTGGGTGGATCTGCTTATTCACCCTGCCAGATGGAGATATTCTGTCATAATGGCAACTGCTTTTGAAGAACGGAAGGGCAGGGGAACGAGACGGCTACACTTGGCAGCATTGGGTGGGGGGGGGGGTAGGAAGAAAAGGAAGAATTCAGTTTTCTCTGAGACTTCATCCTCTTAGCTCTGGCTCGCGTGTTAGTTTTGAAATGCTCTGAGCTGAGTGGATTTGCATGAAAGGTCACCTGAAATGGAAAACAGGGTTTTATTGTCTCCTTTGCTGACATCCTGCATTTCATAAGTCTTCATAAGACTGACAGTTGAGCTTTTGTCAGCGCTGGCCTTGTAAGTGGGAGAACATTTTCACCAAAAGAAGGGAAGAAAGAAATATGTAGATGATTCATTTGTTTAAACGTTTAAGCAATGACTAAGCATCAAACTGAAACATAGGGGGAAAAATTAGAATTCAAATCTTCCCCCACTCTCATCACATTAGGATTGCAAATCTCATTATTTGTGTTGATGTAGCATCGCCATCTGGGTTTGCTTATGCAGGTGAAATTTAGCATAGAAGACTTCACAATAGCTTTATAAAATAGCTTTTGGCTGGGGGCGGGGGGTAACTTTCCTGAAACCTTCCAGGCAAAGGGATCAAAATTTATGCAGCTCAGTGAAAGTGACAATAGCCAGTGACTTAGTGGAGAAAAGTAATGGAGTAGGTAATGGAGTGATGGGGTTGCTAGGAATTGTGTTACTTGTTTTTATAATCGTATACAAATCCTTCCTCCTTTACTTGTTTTTACTTGTATGATTATATTACTATAACCCACCCTGGAACCTTATGGTGAAGGGGAGATAAGAACTATTATAAATACATTTGTTGTTGTTGTTAAATTTATTAAATCTATTCGCCAACAGGTCTTGGGGTGGGTTTCAACAATCTAAAATTAAGAATTAAAAACAGTTAAAACAGTTTTCAGTCATAGGAGTACATTTGGCACACAGGCAGAGGTGCGCATTGAGCATTCTCTGATGTTTTGGCCTACAACTCTCATGATCCCTAGCTAACAGTACCAGTGGTCAGGGCTAATAGGAATTGTAGTCCAAAACATCTGGAGGGCCAAAGTTTGGGGGTGCCTGGTCTGGGAGATAGTACTTTTAGGCAATGCACCATCAGTGCGCTACACAGGTTTAAAGGTTCAACAGTGATACAGAGGATCATTCACAATAATCACGTTAGTGGGTAAGCATGTGACTTTGGTTTTCCAAGGGGCAGGGATCTGCAAGAGTACAGTACTAAACAATTCCTTTTTTGAAGAGACTAAGTCTACAACCCTATATACACATGAGTGTAAATCCCATTGAACTCATTTGGGTGTTTTGAGTGTAGATACATAAAGGATTGCACTATAAGACATCTCCCTCCATGGTTTTTTCCCCCCTGTGGGCGGGGGAAACATATCCACTGCTTGCTAGAAATATTCCATATTATTACATCATTTGTTCTATATAAACAGTTGTGGGTTATGATAACATTGATTGACTTGCACAGAATGCCCTCTCAACACCCAACCAGGAAGAGGAATTTGCCATGGAGATGGGAGTTAGGGTCCAGCGCTACCTGGAGAACAGCATGTCACTGCCCTTAAACAATGAGATAGCAGTATTCCAGATCAAACAAGTTCTTTTTTGATAGCATCTAAGAAGTGCTCTCTTTTACGCTGAGAGTAATCTCACCTATTCTTAAAACTGATAATCTGTGGCCACTTAACATTCCAGTACTCCTGTGAATAAGGGGGGGGGGGAGGAAATCCAAACAACCCCAGTAACTCAGGGATTCATTATCCTAAACATTCATGGGTAAACACTGAGGTCCAGCACCTTGGTTCCCTCACTGCGAGAAGTGAGGTTACAGGGAACCAGGCAGAGTGGTGCTCGCCCTGTGGAATGCCCTCCCATCAGATGCCAAGGAAATAAACAACTATCTGACTTTTAGAAGACATCTGAAGGCAGCCCTGTTTAGGAAGTTTTTAATGTTTGATGTTTTATTGTATTTCTAATATTCCGTTGGAAGCTGCCCAGACTGGCTGGGGGGGGGCAGATGGGTGTAGGGTAATATGAACATTAACACAGTTCCCAACTCCTTCTACCTTTCAGTATATTCTCCCCCCCCCCATCCGTTGTATGGTTTTATTCTGCTAGCTGGGCTGGAGGAGGGGAATAATGCATCAATAACATCTTCATTATCACTTTTATGCAAGGTTCTTTGGTAGCTACTGCTGAACAGGTACTTTCCGTTGTTGACCTGTCAGCTCAGCTTGCTAATTATTTCCTATTTGCATTTCGGGCAGAGTCCCTGACAACTGCTACTTGCCATCTGTCAGAGGAAACCCAGGATGGGTGGCATTCTGTTTGTTTTATCTCTAAGGCAGCGCGGATAATCTTTCCTTCATAAAAGGGCACTGTGTAGGCTGTTGTTCTAGCAAAAGTCATAAACAATTTAATAATGATATTAATACTGTTTGTGACGCAAATAGAGAGGGGAGGGGAGAAACCGAGGTGCATTTATTTCAGTAGCTTTGCTAAGCCGGAGAGGTCCTTGCCCAGCTTTCATCTCAGCACTGAAGCTAGTTGTGTGCACAACAGCACAAAGGATCTTTCCAATCACTCATTTTAAAGTACCCCCAGATGTTACTCCAATATAAACACAATTGGCTCCATCAGTAGCTATCTAGCTATGTATGCAGTAAAATTACAGCTTTGGCTACCGGACAAGAAAACTCAATCAAAGCTGTTTACTGCTGGCAAAAGCCTGTAACCTCAAAATGCAATAACACTTAGGAAAGTGACTCTGCTGCATCTTTTCAACATAGTCTCCCATCCCCAGCCCAGGTATTTATATCAGATAGGCCTATAATAAAAACCGCATGATAGCAGAACAGCATTGCTTTACAAATCTGGGCACTGATACTGTGCATCCAGCAAAATGAATGAGAACTCAATACAATCATACCTCGGTTTAAGTAGGCTTCGGTTTGAGTACTTTCAGTTTAAGTACTCCGTGGACCCATCTGGAACGGATTAATCCACTTCCCATTACTTTCAATGGGAAAGTTCGCTTCAGGTTAAGTACGCTTCAGGTTAAGTACAGACTTCCAGAACCAATTGCACTCATACTTCGGGTTAAGTACGCTTTAGGTTGAGTACTCTGTGGACCCGTCTGGAACGGATTAATCCACTTTCCATTACTTTCAATGGGAAAGTTCACTTCAGGTTAAGTACAGACTTCCGGAACCAATTGTGTACTTAAACTGAGGTACCACTGTACTCCGATCCTTAGGTCATGTCTGCGTCAGTGCAACCCACCACACCTTATCCCTGCATGGAATGCAATTTAAAATATTTGGTTAGATCTGCTGTTTAGGGGCTATCAGATCGCCGCCCTGGAGAGATTTCTGTTAGTAGCTCCACAAGTGGCAGTGTCCCACATCACTGTTATGGCTCTTTTGCCCTCCTTTAAGATCCTGCAAATATGAGGACCAAACCTGGCATGTCAGTATCAGACCTATTTGTTTACCCTAGGTCTGCCCCAGTCACAGGGATAAGGATCTGCCTTTTTAGAATGCTCAGGTGAGGGGGAAGTGAACTCTCTTTGCCCCAACCTCTTATATTCCCTTAGCATCGTCTCACCAGATGTTTTTTTCCGGAGCTCAGCAGAGGAGAAAAGCACCTTAAGGGACCAGTGGGGCAGAGAGAAAGCTGCACAGAGTGTGCATTTAAAACTGAACATAAAATTGTTTTTCCTCTTCCCTCAAATGCCCTCACACTCAATTGAGTATGTGTAGTATCCCGAAACGCTTCTCAACATCCTTCAGGAAGTGTCCCCTTGCGTTAATGCGCTCATTCAAGCTGGAGCAACCATGGTTCTTAACAAATATATCTGAACTATGTAAACTGCTCAGTGTGGTGTCTTCAGCAATAAGGTCTTCAGAACAGCTCCTTATTGCCGTTTAACTGGCCATTAGCAGCTGGAATAGATTGGTTTCTTATGGGTTATGGCTTAAATAATTACCTGACACTCGGAGCTATTAAAAACAGTTAATGAATAGTGGGTGGATCCATGAGGAGACAGCAGAGTTACATACAGCTAGCTGGGGAATGTGTTATATTGGGTAGGAAATGGCACTTCAGATGTTGCTGCCTGGGGGAGAAGGGGGACAGAACAAATTAGCTAGGGAGGGCTTTAATAAAATTGTTTGATTATTTTTTTCTTTAACAAAACTGTTGACAGCTATTTAGCCACTGCAACGAGCGTTAATCAGTTAATTTTTATGTTACTGGCTTGTCAAAAGCTCGAGGCTCACTTTTTTGTTTTCTTTCTTTTTTATATATAATTAGATGACATATATCAAAGGGGAAGATACTGTTAAAGGTCCAGTCTTTCCAGCGGCGTTGCAAACCCCTAAGAGTGCGGATTTATTCGTGAATTTGTGACCCAATCTCCGACCCAAAAATCACATTAGCTAAGGTAGTTCAAAAAGAACAGAACAATGAGGTAGAAATTCTGGTCTCACCACCACCCTCATAAACACACAATAATATAATATGAGTGTTTCAGAAGGGCAAATGTATGCCTCAGAGCCATTAGTACTTTTGTTGCTCTGTTTTATAGGCAAAGGCAAAATCTCAACCAGAATTATTTGGGGAGTGGGGGAGAGTCTCTAAAGTCCATTTTCTTTCTACTGTTACTGCATTTTAGTACAAAACAAAAAGCAACCCACTCATTTATCAGAACGTCTCCATACCATGCTCCTTTTATATTAGGGTTCCACAGCCTGTGACTCTCATCATCGCTCACCATTAGCCTTGCTGACTGGGGCGGCTGTTTGCTGTGGCCTCAGAACATATGGAGGGTCACAGGTTCCTTTTCCCTGTTTTGGCACATGTACTCAGCTCTACTCAAAGGGTTATACTTAGTTTAACAGATTACTTCATATGTCAGCAATGTTTGTGTCATATATAAACACCCTCACCTTGGGTATTTACCTCCAGGAAACCAGTAGAATTATGTTTACCACTTTGAGCTCCTTGGAGAAAAGGTGGTATATAAATGTAATAAAGAAAGTATCCTTGATTTTTTTGGCAGTGCCAAAAAAAAAGTCCTAGTCACCTAGTCAGACATTACAAGTAAAATGTTTTTTTCCCCTGACACCTTTTTACTGAATTCTGTTTCCCTTGCCCTTCCCTGTGTCACAATAAAAAAAGGATTCTGCAGTGTTGGAAACTGGTACCTGTGGGATAGGTTTTATAATGGGTAGGAGAGGATCTATTGATTGCAATTTATCCCATCAGGCCCCCATGCGTGTGGGTTAACAGAGTTTGAAAATCCCATCTTTGGCACCCCAATTAAAAGAATAGGAATTAGTCTGCAGGGCCTCCTTTGGAAGAAGTCCAACTATGAAGTAAGCTGGCTTCCCCCTTCTTACCCCACTTAACAAAGAATTAGGCAACAACTTGTAAGGTAATGGGGATGTGGTACTTTCCACTATCACCCTCCGTTAATTTTACTGCTAGATCTAATTACGGCAGGAATTTTTTTGCTGTTGGTACTCTTGTAAAAGTGATCGGTTTTACAAGAATACTCAGGTCTTCACTCTGCTTTCCCCCCTACCTGCTGCAGTGTTCCATGCCTTCCTGCATCACAGCCTTCCACGTAACATGCGCCTTTGAACGCAATCTGGACATGCGGACGCTTTTAGCAGAGAACGATGAGGTGAAGTTCAAGTCTTTCTGTCTTGAGCACAGCAGCGGTGCCACTAAGCCACCAGACGAAGCACGGACAGATGCAGATCAAGGCAAGCTGGATATGGAAAAAGTAACGTTGAGGAAACAGAAGCTCCAACAGTTGGAGGAAGACTTCTATGATCTTGTGAAGCCCTCTGAAGTGGCTGAGAACCTTGACTTGACTGAGGGGTTAGTTGATTTTGTCTATCAGTACTGGAAGTTAAAGAGGAAAGCCAATTACAACAAGCCTCTAATGATGCCCAAAACAGATGAGGTGGACAACTTGGCTCAGCAAGAGCAAGATGTGCTGTACCGACGCTTGAAGCTCTTCACACACCTCAGGCAAGATCTTGAAAGGGTGAGTAGAATTACAGGCTTTGTGAAATGTTCCGCTGTTCTACCATTTCTAGTAATTCTTTAACTCCAGTGGCCTTGTCAGATTACCCTAACAATCACTTAAACTTCACAGCGCCCGGGCATAGCTTCTGTTCCGATCGGTATCTGTATATTCATTCTCGTTACAATTTTTACTCAAGGAGTTCAATATTTTTCATTTGCCTGTCTAGACCAGGCATCCCCAAACTCGGCCCTCCAGATGTTTTGAGACTACAACTCCCATCATCCCTAGCTAACAGGACCAGTGGTCAGGGATGATGGGAATTGTAGTCCCAAAGCATCTGGAGGGCCGAGTTTGGGGGTGCCTGGTCTAGATCATCCTTTTGTAAAGATAACGAGAAAGGCCCCAGCCTTCCTCATTACCTTGGAGCTAGGGAGAAGGCAGAATTTGTCCCCACAGCTGAGTGAGCTTCCAAGGGTTCAGTACAACAGTGGAGAAAATCCCCACCCTCTCTCCAACTCAGAGAGGAAGGTTTGGCTGGCACATGGATCCTCTTGGCCACATGTGACCAAAATGAGCACCAAACTTTTCCTCCTATTCCTTGGGTAGCTTGTGTGAAGGACTCAAAGCACTTTTGTTGGCCAGCACCAAAACAATTCCCTGCTCCTCTTCCCCAGGTGACAAATAAGGGCTGCAGTCCTGTGTATGTTTACCAGGGTGAGGCCAGAATAAATACAATCAAACTTTACTTCCATGTAAACCAAAAGTTGTGGGTCCATGCTTACTCCAAGCAAGCACAAGAATCAAATGGAAAAATGGGGGTAGGAATTGTGTGTGTGTGTGTGTGTGTGAGAGAGAGAGAGAGAGAGAGAGAGAGAGAGAGAGAGAGAGAGAGAGAGAGCGCAGAACAATACTATCTGTTATAGGTCCATGACGTGTGGGGTGTCCTTCAGCATAGACCCATTGCCTTGGTTAGAATTAGCTCTTGAAAAGCTCAGTAGGGAAGTCAGAGGACAAATGCCCCTAAATCCCGCCGTCCCTTCCACCCCACCACACATTTTAGTCCCTCCTAAGCAAATTAAAAGCACACTGTTAGTATAGCATAAACAGAAGGGTATCTTTTCTTATTAAATTTATTCTTTCCTTTGTGATTAATTTTTATAGTAGGAATCAGTTTCTAGATAAGGCCAGGGAATGCTTTGTTAATAATCTTTTCAAAGGAATGGTCAATGTTTGTGAAGTTGCTCAGTGTAACAAATTACGATGACAGACCTTCATCTACTTTTATTTTGCCTTACTTTTCCCCTGCTGTGTCTAGTGCAGGCTGGGCTGCTGCATGCAAGACAGTAAAAGGAAATTTATTAGAGTCCTGCTTTCTGAAGTTCCACGTTGCCAGAACTCTTGGACTCTTGTAAATTTCTCTTTTATTAGCTATGCATACAAAAACAAATAGTGGCGGAACCAACTGCGATGCTACAGAAAGCAGAGGAGATGGGGGGCAGAGTTGGCACTGCATAAACAACTGAGGAAATGGAAGACACAAAACATATTGCCCAGTGAACATCTCTTGAGAAAGGAAAACACAGAGAAGCAGAAAGGAAAAGCTAGGAACAGGAAGCAAAGAGGATTTAATAGTGCATGGGAATAAATGTACAAGGGGTAAGCACTGACAGAGGATATTTCAGGTGTCATCCTTGTGACTGACCGCCCTAGTTGTGCCAGGTTCAGAGGTCAAACTGTGGAGGTTCAAATAAGCCATGAAAATATTAGATCCGTCCTGATCAGAGAGAGGAAGATGAAGAATCAAAGCATTTTGTAAAACACTGTATTCACACTTTATTTTGATTCTTTCTCCTATGGTTATATGTGTGTTTACGTTAAAATGTATAGCTTGCCTTTCTACCATAAACAGTACTCAGCAGCACTCTTTTTTAAAAAATGCATCAATGTATATGGTGCTTCAGAAGGTTCACAGGAAATGCTGTTCCTGATCTCTACCATGTGAAGCTGGGGGACTTTCTGCATTTTGTGTATAAATGCCACTGGGTCTTAGGAAGTGTTCTGTAGGTAAGAGATGAAGCTACCCAAAGAAATTGCTCTTCATGAAGGAATGTAATGCTTCACTTTAAAAAACAAACCTTTTTTGCCCCCTCAAAAAAAAAAACCCCAGCTAGTGTTAAGTTTCTTCCAACTCATTAGTATTTCTGCACCAGCTGCTGCTACAGTCTTAAAAACAGGTTTGCAACCAGCATCATGCCCCCCAAATGCTATCCAGATCTTTTCTTATGATGAGGATGGAGCACCTGAGGCCATCCAGTTGTTAGACTCAACCAGTCCCAACAACATCTGGAGGGCCACAAGCTCCTCATCCCTGTTTTATGATGTGATCCATGGCCAGAAACCTGTTTTCTCTGCTCTTTTACAAATATTGTAATTGATATTCAAAACTATATAAGAACCCAAAGTAACTTTATCCATAAGATACAATTGCATCTAGGACAAAATTGCTCATAAAAACCACTATTGACACCATTTCAATTCAAAAGAACCAGGAACAAGTACCTGGTTCTTGTTCACAACACCTGAGTTGAGGTTAATAGTGCAAGTTCTTTGATAAAGTACTAGTTTTTGTGGAGTGTGTAAAGGGGCAGGATCCTGCATTAAACAGGAACCGTACCGTAAGTGACAAATCACAGGATGAGGCATAGATTGCAAAGGGGGAAAAACTTGTGCCAATCTGAAATATCTTTGGAATTGGACTAAAAGATTTTAAAAGTGGGACAGAGATTTCTTGAACCAGATATAACCTTTATCCTAGATGACATGATTATGCATTGAGAAACTGTGTTGGACTTACAAGATTGCTCTTCAGCCATGTACATTCCCTTCACCCTTTATTTTCTTCTTGTAACATAGGAAAATGATTCTCTTGCTTAAATTTCTGATCTCTGTAATTTTAGGATGTTGAAGCTGTGTTTTTAGCAACAAAGACAAACCCAGCAAAACAATCTTCCACTGTGAGCCACTGTCCTAAGTTCCCCTAAGATTCAGTGAATTCAAAACAATGCAACTGTAAAAATTAATTTATCTTAATCAACTTCAGCAAAAGCTTCATAATTTTTCAGTTACTTGATAGAGAAGTGCAGCTTGTTTGTGGGCAAGTGTAAATTCATGGTGTTTCTGTCACCATATAGCTTTCAAAAAGAGCCTCTGACAAACAAACAACTCTGTTTACTCATTTGATTCCAGCTAACAGATTAATGGTGAGGGGCAGATCAAATGTAATGTTAGAAATACACAGGCTCCTAAACACTTGCACTGTTTTGTAAAAGCTTACCAAAGAGATGCATAGTCATGGATAATCAAGGCCTACTAAAGAGATGGATATTCATCCCCCCACCAAAAAGTGAGGGGGAAGAATGAAGAACGTTATGTGAATATCATTCTATGTCTGTATAAATTACTGGAAATATCATTGAGGTCATTGTACATTAAGCATTAAGTATTTATACCCCGCCCATCCAGCCGGGTTTCCCCAGCCACTCTGGGCAGCTCCCAACAGAATACTATATTAAAAACATGACAAAACATAAAACACTAAAAACTTCCCTAATCAGGGCTGTCATCAGATGTTTTGTAAAAGTCAGATAGTTGTTTATTTCCTTGACATCTGATGGGAGGGCATTCCACAGGGCGGGTGCCACTACCGAAAAGGCCCTCTCCCTGGTTATATGCATTTGTGATCCATTTATCCGAGCTGCACATGCATTGGGAACTTTCTTTCTTCTGGAGTGGGTGGGGAGGAGCTGAATATAGTCATTTTTCGTATCTTGGACATTGTTCCTCTTGTGCAAATACTTCGCTGAATTCAACACCCACCCACACCCCTTATCTTTTCTTGCTTAGAGATCGCTTCAGGGCTTTTTAATGTAAATCTGTATACAAATTTAATGAACTAAACATCATGCAAGAGTTTGTGCTTAAATTGGTTCAGAACTTGGTTTTTGTTTTGCTTATTTTGGGTTCCCCCCCTCCCAAGTGCCTGTTATACACAGTTGTGAGTAAGGTCCTGATGAAATAGCACAGTTTCTTAAAAGTTTGAGGCAGGTAGGAGTTGGCAGGAGTCTCCAGAGAGATTTTTGTTATGTGAATAAAGCTTTGTTTTCATACCAGCTGCTGTTATTGTTCATGGGCATGAGTGTAGCAGCATTGCACAGGGCTTTAATGAATCAAAATTTGGCCTAGTTAGTATATGAACGAACCAGGGCAGACTTGGGTCAGAAGAGGATGGGTATATTTAGATGCATGTAAAGTCTATATTTATTTCAAACTGTGCCTCTGACAGTGTGTGACAGGGTGGCTTAAATCATCAATGAAGCCCTGTTAGAGATTAGCAACAGGCTTTTCATGCCCCTGTACTGATTTGGAAAAGCAAATGTTAGAAATCAGGAGCTCTTCTGCTTGAAGACTGATCTTGAACTTCAGGGGTCAGGGGTTGAGGTCTCAGACCCCTGCAGTTGCCTCAGCATGATAATGTGTCAGGAAGTAATTTAACACTTGAACAGCTCTTTTTGGTCTCCTTGATCTGTGTCTGGGCTTTACTCTCTCCTGAACAGCTATGCTGTCGAAACAGGATAGCCAACTGGTACAAGGTTTTCTTTTACCACTGACATTCCCTCTGCATACAGTATTTATACTGAATGAAGCTTTTCTCTGAGGGGAATTTCTTGCAACTGGGTCATCAGTCACTGGTAGAATGACAGCAGCTCTCCTGAAGGAAGCAAGACAGAAGTGACCTTTGGGTGGCTGGGTTTGTTTCAGAAGCACTGTCATTTGCTGTACACCTGCCAGAGAGAAAGGTGTTGTTGTTTTGTGTGGGGATTTTATTTTTTAAAAAAAGAAGCGTTTGGAAAATTCTGTGGCAGATTGTTGTCCGTGGGGACAAACAAAGCCAGTAGTATTAAACCACAACCCCTGTCTTCACTTCACACTATGAGGAGTTGTAGTTTTTTCCACTCCTTGTAAACCACAATCTGTGGCCAAAGTTTGTTAGTGTACCGATCATGATTTGTTAGAGTGAAACAAACCATAATCCCTAGTTCGGATATAACACTAAGCCAGAGTTTCCTCTGCATGCTAGCAGGAAGCCGACAAATAGTCCAGAAAGATGCACTCATGGCAAACCATTAACTGTGGCTTACCATGCCATGCAAAGTGGGCCACTGTATCTTTTTGACATTTGTAGATCAATCCTGCTCCTCAAGGCTCCAGCAGTGTCTACAAACTGAGTCTTTGCTGTATAATTCTCTTTCACTATACAGTACAAAGCTTTTACTAGCAAAACAAGACCTTTAAATGTAATGACAGAAAAACTTGCTGCAGTTCTACTGCAGAATTCCATAAAAGTACTATTTTATATTTTATTATATATATATATATATATATATATATATATATATATATATATATATATAAAATCTATATTTATATATTTTATATAGACATATCCTGAACCAAGCTGTAGAATTACAACAGTAGGCTTTAATTATATTAAACGTATCCTACAGATGTTGTGATTTTAAAGTTCATTCCCGTTACCAGAGCCATGCTCAAACAAAATAATGCATTGCACCAATAGCTCCATCTTTGTTGGAAGGAAGGACAGCTGGGCTGCCTCTGGTAACTGACAAAATAAAATAAAAAATTCCTTCCAGCAGCACCTTAAAGACCAACGATAAGTTTTTATTTTGGTATGAGCTTTTGTGTGCATGCACACTTCTTCAGATACACTGAAATAGAAGTCCCCAGACACTTATGTAGAGAAAGGGTGGGGAGGGGGTATCACTCAGAAGGGTGGTGGAAATGGGTGATTGACTGACTGATAGCTGTAGACCAGTGGTTCCCAACAGGTGGTCCGGGGACCCCCAGGGGTCCGCGAGCTATGCCAGAGGGGTCCGCAAGATGCTATTAGAATAAAAAATATATTAAATATATTTCGTATGATAACAGATTTTTTGTTTTGGCCGCTTCCTGCATGAGCAGAGTCTAGCGCAAAACTAGAATTAGATAGAGGCAGTAGTTCTGCTGTATGCCGTTAGGTGGCGCTTTACAAACACTACTGTTTTGCAAAGAGGCAGCGCGCGCATTCTACTAACACTCACCTCCGCAAGATGCTTTGCGCGCGTCGGCTTCATTTGTGCGCTACTGCGCAGGTACCCTGTCTTCTCCATTCCCCTCCCTCCTCCCTGGCGCACGCTGCCTCTTTGCAAAACAGTAGTGTTTGTAAACAAAGCGTTGTTTTTCGCGGAAGCTACAGTTCGCGTAGTTAAAAATGGACCGTTGGTTAAAAAGTGGTTCGTTAAAACGACAAAGGCCTACAGATGAAGAGGAAGATAATGCATTTGATGTTCAAGCAACTGAAAAAAAGTATAAATATAAAATATAAAAACTCTTAATTTGGCTCTCACTTTTTAATTTTAGGATTAGGAATTAATGGGGGTCCTTGTCACAATAGCGGCTCGATGAGGGGTCCTCGAGAAAATTTTGTTGGGAACCCCTGCTGTAGACGACTGTAAACGACTGCAAATGGTCTTGCATGAAAAAGCAAGGGTTGAGATGGCTGAAGATCGCTTTATCATGTATAATGAGATAAGAATCCAATGTCTCTGTTCAAACCAGGTCCCTCCATGGTTTTGAGCTTGGTGATAAGTTGCAATTCAGCAACTTATCTGGTCACTGAAGGCACAGTAGTTTCCTGCTTGAGAGCGGTTGTACCATAGTGGCTGGATTTTGAGCTTGGATGTGGATGTAGAAGACCCAAAGTCCAATCCTTTCTTATCTTTGACATTCATTTAGTGGCCTTGGCCAAGTCACTATGTCTCAGCCCTGCCTGGCTGAAATTGTCGTATGAGAAGGAATTGAGTTGTTGTATGAGAAGGATAAAATGAGACAATTTCATCTCTTCCAGCCTAGAACTTTGTCGTGCCCTGCAAGTGTAGGGTAGAAAATTTTCTTTAGAAGAAGCAGAGGCTTATTTGTCAATAACTATTAAAAGATTCAAGACACAACAGAGGTTTTCTTATCTCTGTCTGTGACTCATTAATATTTGATAGTCATTGCAATTACACAACCATCAACACTTGTCATAAATACTGACAAACATGCCCTAAAGTTCACTCTTATGCCAGGTTGTGTGAGGTTTAGATTGAGTGGCAATGTCACTCCACTCGGCTCTACTGACTGATTTGGCTGGCCACCAAACATGTGCACAGGAAGGCCACTGGTAGTATTGCTGCCGGCAGAAAGTCCCACACAGGGTTTCATTGGATCTCGAGGCGGATCGTAGCTGTCTGCATCAGGCCCAGTCTGGAACCAGTTGCTGTTTCAGACTGGAGCAGGCGTGGGAATTGGGCTTGATCAACCTGCCCACCCTCCTCTCTGATGTGACTGCCATGAGTGATTAGAGTGCGGATGCAGTGAAGGGGGTGGGAGAGTTAGCACTGCAGCCGTACATTACAACTAACATTAACTGCATTGGGGTGTTGGCGTTTCCTAAAATGGTCTTCTAATGCAGAGCAGACGTGTTAGCTGCAAACATTTCCCAAAGGCTTCAGTATCTTGGGCAGGACTTTTTTTCAGCCGGAACTCAGTTCCAGAACCTCTCAGGTGGGCGCCATTGCCATTATAAGAGAAGGAGGGAGGTATTCATGCTGAGTTCCGGCACCTCTTTTTCTAGAAAAAAAAGCGCTGATCTTGGGTAACAGAACATCACCCTTCACTAACAGAGACATAGGAAGCTTACCACATTTTACGTCCTCTTTAAAAGAAGTTACTTTGTCTCTCCCCAGCACCAGCCATGGTCTCTATATTTTGTTTATAAGAGTTTGTAAGCTTCCTTAAAGTTTCAAAAACATGTGAAGAAGCAGTTAAATATTCCTTAAAGGCAACCTAAAATTAACAAGGGCCTAGAAGAAATATGGTCATTAATATTTCCTTTGTTTTTGTTTTTCTTCATGGAAGTTCTCCTGATTCAGAGAAAAGGGTCTTGAGAAAGTGCATTGTTTAACTCAATTTAAAGGCAAGACTAGGGAGACACCCCCCCCCCCCGAACCAGCCATGTGTAAACTGGAATGTGCAGGTTAAGGGTTTTTTGTTAGTAGTTTGGAAACTAGGATTTAATTCAAGCCATCTCATTTTAATTATCTTAGCTAATATGCTTTGATTTTGATTTTCTTGAAAATAATGTTTAAAGAACTATTTTTGAAATAATTAGTTCTGTTCATTCCTTGATCCCTTGGATAGTCTTTACACCACTGCCTCTTCTCTGTTTCCTTCATGAAGTTCTCTTACACAGTCCCCATTAATTTCAGTGGGGTTTGCATAACTCCCCAGTGAATCTTGCCCCTTGTATCTAAAATGAGGACAATGATGTATACTGCCAAATGTTACTATGAGAAAAAATGAGAAGTGGATTGCAAAATACTTTTTACATTAAAGGCATAAATTCTGCCTGCACTAAGGTATAAGAAAGTACAGGGATTTATTTGAGAGATGTACTGCTGCAGGTTTCCAACAGGGTCCCTTCTGACAAGTGCAATTTGCACATTTCACCTTCCCCCATTCTTTCACCATAGTTCTTGCTCTCATAACCAGAAGAACCCACACTTCATGGCATGTTTAGTCCTCTCGCCTGCCCTCCACAAATCAACTCCATTCCCGGATTTAGACAGGACAAAATATTTGTGGCATCTTCTCTTTGCAAACAATTGCTGCTTGAAAAGGTAGATAAGCTACACACCCTCCCCCCCCCAGCCTATTACATAAATTAGATGCCAGACCTGCCTTAAGCCCAGGTATGGAAAACCTGCCGCTCCCCAGATATGGCTGGACCCCAACTTCCTCCTCCCCAGCCTATTTGGCCAATGGTTGGGGATGGTGGGTGTTTCACCAACATCTGGAGGACCACAGGTTACCCATTCCTGCTTTAGGTTATTGTCAGCTATTCATAGGTATCAGGCTGATAACTGACCCTAGAGGTGTTTCTTTTATTGGTGGTTTCTTGCCCACAGTATTTACATTATTCGAATGGCCTCCAGAGTGTACAGGAGTGCAGTCATGAAAGATGGAGAATCAAAGTGTGCCATGGAAACAAGAGGGCAAGGATAAGCAGAGAAATGGGGTGGCATTTTAAGTAGCTGAGATGCTAGTGGATTTTTGTCAGAATTCACTGCTAAAGTGGAAACTGGGTTTATTCTGTTTTGCAGGTTAGGAATCTCTGTTACATGGTGACAAGGCGAGAGAAAATGAAGCACTCCATTTGCAAACTCCAGGAACAGATCTTCCACCTTCAGATGAAACTTATAGAGAAGGACCTTTACCCAGGTATATGTTCCTTCTGGGGCCCAAAAAACCTACTGTCAACATACCGGTAATGATTATTGCTGATGTGTTTGCTGACATTTTAACGTGCTATATTTATTTATTTTTGGTAATGGGTATGTATGTGTTCCTGTAAAGATGCATGAATTCAAGAGCTTAAATCATGTGCCACAGCTTAATTTCTAAATATAAAGTGCAGGGGCTCAACTTTGTTGGATGTCATACATAAACTGGAGGCCAGTTTAAATAAGGAACGGTCAGATTTTTTTTTATTAAAAAACCCCCACTTAATGTCACTATGTTAACTCATAGCATGACTCTTATAAAACCATATTTTTGTTATGATAGGAAACTACCTCCTAACCATTCCAGAGAATTATTATTCATTTGTAATGCCAAGCCATGAAAATCTGAAATGGTACTCCAGTTAATTGGTTTGCCATTAGCTACCCAGGGCCTAGCTTACTTACACAGTAGAAGCTGCAGCTGTTTAAAAGGTAACCCAGTGTGTCATCACCCAGCTATTAATGGGGATAAGCAACAAGGTTCCTTCTGAACACATATGAAATCATCTTAACATAGTTAGCAAGACATCAGGGCAAATCCTTTAATTTCCTGATTTGCAGAAGAACCTGATATTGCAGATCCTGCTGACCCTGTGCAAACAAGCCATATGTCACCTCTAAGGTAGAAATTAGCTAGAAATCCTAACTGCATTAGTTAATTTCTGTTTAATCAACCTGACCTGTTATAAAATCCTATTGCAGAAGCATGCTGTTTGCTTCCCACCTTCTTTGGATTATTATTGCTCATCTTGGCCCCCAAGGCTCTAGACTTTAGTGTTTTTAGTGGCAGCATCTGGTTCACTAGCATGGTTTGCCAGCAGTTGCACTGGCTTCCTGGCAACTGCCTCTGGCTCTATTAAGGATCAAAGGTTGAACTGCTGGCAGCTGATCTTTTTGCTCCTCTTTGCTCTTAGCTTTATCTGCAAATTAAGTTGTGGCTATCTGTTAATAAGGAGAGCCTTAAGATGCATGCAACCACTGGAAGATTTTAAAAATAAGCTCCTTTGAAAAGCCAAAAAGCACATAGTTGTTGAGTCCATATATTGTAATTTTTTAAAAATCCCCTTTTGCAACAAGAGCACAGAACTCAAAGCTATGTAACATTTTCTCCAGAAGGAGCATCTGGCTGTCTGGCAGAGTTTCCAGTCAGTTGTTGTGTTTGTGGCTTTGGAGCCTCCTCAGAAGCCATCACGTGGTTAGGGTTTCTTTAGGACTGTCTGGACCACATTCTCTTTTGCTGAAAGCTTTGTTCTCGAGTTCAATTTTGAGGGTCTGAGGAATGTGTTACCTGAGAAATGGGTGGTTCCACGCTTGTTTGACCATGATGCAAACTTTCTTTGTGCTCAGAAGATAAGATCCCATAACTACATTTATGGCAACCCGATCGGAGGCAGACAACAGCTTCAGGAAACTCACCACATCAGGGACACCAGTGTAGGGCCCTCCAAATCCTATTTTACAAGTCCCATCAGTCCCTGCTAACTTGACCAGTGGTCAGGGATGATGGGAGTTGTAGTTAAACAACATCTGTTAGAATAGACTCCTGTTGTGAATGGATCACTCTTGTTTTTACCTTGTATACATTTGGGATCTTCATAGAGATGTCACAAATCTCCTGCTGTATACTTGTGTTTTGAGGCATGGTGTTTACAGTTTTTGCAGTATTCATGCATCGCTCGCTGCCAACAGGGGATCATTGTTTATGCATCTAGTGGGCTCTGGTCCAGAAATGTTTATGCCAAAAGTAATATGTTAAACTGCAGTTCTTACCCTGGCTGCTGCCTGGCAGGACTTAACAGAGCAGTGGGGCCACAGTAGGATGTGCAGCCCTCGAGGTAGGTGGGGACACCCAAATGACTGATGCTGTGATCATGCCCAGATCGGCACCCAGTAGGTCTGGACTGGCTCAGCCCTGGAACACAGGCAGAAGGGGGAACTTCCCACTGCTGGAGGCCAGCAGGGCTGGCACAGGGACACCCAGGACAGCACAAAGGGGATTTGGATCCCAGTGTTTTGTCAGCTGCTCTTTTCTCTATAAAAAGAGAGCATTAACAAAGGAAAGAAATCTAAACTCAGCCACATTTTCTTCATTATATTAAGTTTTCTTACCGAAAGGAAACAACCACGATATAACAAACTATTAGGGAAGTTCCAGAATTTCCAGTGGGTTTAAGGTCACCTAATTCTGTGCCGGATTCTGGACGATGTGTTTCCCCCTTTTTAAATGGCATGACTCATCATATTGCTGCAACAGTCTGTAGGGGTCACACATTTCATAGACATAATTTGCTAGGGTTACTTCCTCATTGGCTAATATTTCACTTCAACGTGTTTGTGCAGATTTGCAGATTAGGTTAGGAGTCAGGTGTCAAACAGGAGCCTGCATAACAGAAAAGGGGAGTTATATTTATGCTTAATTATTGCCAGATTGAGGGAGAGTTGCAATAATTGGGGCACATTACTTAACAGCAGCTTTTCACTCAATTAATGGAGATAAACGGGAAAATAGACATAGCAGTGGAATTAGGACCACTTTGGAAAGTCTGAGTCCAAACAATATTGCCATTAGCAGAACTATTAAAAGGAATTGGGGGGGGGGTTGTGAGAACAGAAAGGTGAAGGTGGTAGGGCTGTCATAAAAACCTTCAGTGCATCAAGAATTGATGCTTATCCCCAGCAGCAAGTTACACAGTGACTAAGGGAATAAAATTCATTTCAGGCTGAATAGTCCTCCTTTGTGAACATTCTATGGAGTATATATGTTCAAAATAGTTCTTTGCCTTTGGGGGGGGGGCAGACCTTGAATTTTCTGTAACTGTAGTAGCAAAGCAGTCAGCATTCAAGAATATGTGCGAATTTGCAACAACAATTTAGTAGTTCTGTTTGGATACACTAATAAACTCTTGTGAAGATAGCAGTCATCATGGCACAACTAATCAATGTAACCTACCTACAAGAATATTCAAATATTGTATTGGAATTTCAATTCCTATAATACATGCAAAATACCATAATAAATACAAATGATGACTGGCATCCAGAGAGAGTCATGGGTACTTCTGCAGAAGCATGGGTGATTTTTTTCTTCTTCTTCCAGCCTCTTTCCACCTTTGGGAGAGCACTAAGGTTGAGGAGTTTCCACCAGAAACAATGAGATAAAAATACCATGTGGATGCATAGAACTTGTGCAATGCATTTATCGTTGTGAGCCACTTAAAAGCCATTTTGGCATATAAGCAGTATTTAAACTAATAAACAATTGGAGGGATCCAACATAGCACTGAGCAGGTCACTCCATCAGCATACGTATTTCTCAAGTTTCACACTCACAAGTTCTGGTGATAGCCATTTACTTGAGTTTCAAAAAGGATTGACAAACTGATTTAAGAATTGGTCTATCAATGGTTAATGATAGCTGAAAGGAGCCTTGTGGACCTCCAACTGTTGTTGGACAAAGAGAGTCCTTATCCTGTCTATGACTCCTTCCCTACTCACCCGTCTTTGTTGCAGAATTTGGATCAGAGCTTTTCATTTGTGTTCCTTACACAGAGTATATATAGGCCTGCATGTAATCAGACTTCAGATAAGGGAACTGTTGTTTATATAGTGTTATAATGGTAACCTTGAGAATTCAGTTGAACTATATTATCCACGAACCACATTTGGATTAGAAGTGTGTTAATATTGCATGTATGCTTGGGAAAGACTGTCCCCACCTGCTAATCTAGCGCTTGTTTCTGCCAAAATAAGCTGTCGAGGAGAATATTGCAACTGCACATTTGATTCACATGGCAGCTTCCATGCCGGTTTCGTAATTAGCCAGGATGTTTTGGTGCAGGTGTTTTGTTTCAGTTGCCTACTCCAAATGGTTCACATTTGCCAGCTTAGGTTTTTTGTTTTTTTACATAGGAGCTGAACTGATTGGAGCTGAGTTGTCTTTTCTGTTTCAGTCATAGTTGAGATTTGACTGCTAGCCTCAGGTGACACAGACTTCCACAAAAGAGCTAGTGAGCTTGAGAGAGACTTGAGACTGAAGAAGCTCTTTCCGGCTTCCTGCTAAGTGAAGTGGAGCTTTGCCAGTGACAAATGCGGAAATGGGATCAAGCCACAAATATCAGTCCTGTGATTTAAGGAGAAATTGCAGCTTCACTAGAAAAAGCAATCTTGGCCCATGAACACAATCATAAGACTGCATCTTTGTTTACTTCTCTCTTTGATTGGAAGCCTTTGGGGCAGAGCCTCTCCCCCACCTCCAGCTTAGTTTAGCACCTAATTATTTTACCTGTTTCAAAAATAGTTATAACAAGAATACATGGGCCTCATCTCCCCATTTATACAAGCCAAACCTCTATTTAAGTGAAATAGGAATAGGTTTTTGTTTTTCTGAGACTGATATGTACCATAGATCATTCACATACATGCCACTCTTGCTTTGGCAGTCACTAGCTAGACCTACGATAATCATTTTCACACATACTTTCTACTTACAATGTGTTTTGATAAATAATCACTCTTGCCCTGGGAGTTTAATTTTGGCACATCATTCTATAATCCCAGTGGTCACAGAGGCTATTAAGTAACCCCAAGAAATGCATGAGAGTTGCATTTCACTCTTTTGATCTGTAGCCCAGAAGCCTTTACTTCCAAAACAAATCTGTTTTCTTGGAAATGTGCTTAAAGTGGCCTTTCTTGCTGTCACTTGTGGTCACTTTGGAAGCTTGGCTTGTGAAAGATGAAGTTATGGAAATTCTTGTATAGTTGCCCTATATATCACAGTGTAGGTTGTATATTCATGTGATACTCCAATAGGCAACTATATAAGGGCTATTAACGGGGCAGGTTATGGCTCATGATAATTGGGTTTGCGGTTGCCACTAGCCAGGCCACCCTGCCAGCTCCTCTTCCACTTTGCAAGCTGGAAAAAAATGCATTGTCTGTAGCAGCTGAAGGAGTAGTTAAATAGATGCAACTTTTCTCCTTCAAGGTTTCTGGCTAGTGTATTTCCTCTCAGCACCCCTGAGAACAGCCAGGCAAGTTTCATGGAAGGAATAATATGTTACCTGGCCTATCTCTATCTTTTAGCAAATAGCAACCATAGCCAGGGGTGGGGTGGGGAGGGAGATGACCATCTGGACCAGGAGCATGCTGCTGAGAGGAGGGGGAGGATAGCCCCCCCCCCTGCCGCTGCCCGTGTCATTTCTCTTGAAGCTGCTTATTTGAATGGTAAAGGAGGACTTGTGTTTATGCAGCCTGTAAATGTATGTTTTTCCTCCTAATTGGGCCAATACTAGTTTGCAAGAAGAGATTGGGAAAATATATCATGGGGCAATGGAGACTTAACTCTGTTCCCCAGCCCAACAGTCTCGGTCTGTATCACACCTCCCTCCCCAGATGCTGTTTTCCATAATTTAAAGAGATGGAAGAGCCAATTGTGCAACGTCCTTGTCTCATCTAGTTTTGCCCCCAGATACACAAAAATACCAAATCGCCACTCTAAGGAGTATGGGCACAAAGTTTTGGTATTGTCTTCTTCAGAGCTTTGTTCCAGGAACTGGCCCTTGCAGGTTTCTCTTTAACCCACTTCTGGTTTCCAGAGCAAGAAAAGGTTGAGATGAGCAAGAGACTGCCAGCAGCTTCTGTGAAGTGGGCGCCCTGGTAGGAGGCAGTGGGCTGGAAGATGAAGTGCTATAGGCCATATGTTGCTCACTGTACTTCACATAATATGCCTGTACCAATTCCTGGGTGCAAGGGACGGAGGAGGTTTGTTTTTTATTATTATTATGGGTCAATTAGACAAAAGATGAAATCACTTCTTCAGCAAGTAGTTGCTCTGTGAGTTATAGCCCTGCCAGATTGGCATTGTTTGGAATCGAAAGCCTGCATAGAGCTGGTAGCCCTTGGAAATTGGCTGAATATCCTCAACTTCTGTTGCATTTAATTGGTCACAAGGATCAGCGTTCGTGGCTAATTCGTTATTCGTGTTACTATCCTTGCACGGAATGGCATGCTTTCCGAACAAAATGAATTGTTGAGATTGACCCAAGATGTCTTTGTCCTCTGTTGTCTTTTCTTTCTGGAGGGAGAATATTCTTCCTCATCCATCATTAGCCCAGTGTAAGTTATTAATTAATGTATGCCACAGAGGTTAATGAACAACATCTTGGTGAAACACATTTGGCACACTTCACTTTTGGAGACGGCCCTCGTAAAGTTAAGCTTGCTTTTTTATTTTGCCACTGATGAAAAACCATTTAGTCATTGCCTCTTGAAGTGGGAAGGGCTGCCCGTTTAAAAGTGGGAGTTTTCTATTTAAACTGAAATGCAACCCCCCCTAGCTGTCAGGCTTTGAAATGCCTTGACAAACTTCCTTTTCAGAAAGGCTAACATTCATATTGCTGTTTGGAAGCATTGCAGCATCTAAACAAAAGCCAGATACTTTTATTTGTTAAGTCAAGTGAAAAATAGGTCTGCCCTTCTCCAGTTAGCTGGCAGGAATTGAGCAAACATCAATTTTGCTTTTCTTCCTTCCTGGAAGTCAGTTCAGTACTTGTGAGGGCTGGGCGGGGGGGAGGGAAGTATTTGATTGGCATGCCTGGAAACATAAATTCTCCACTTCAGTGGGTTTATTAAGTGACTACCAAGGACAGCCTAATTAGTTTAAGCCAGCAGTTCTTGAACACCACCACCATTTGTATTCTTCCTCTTAACCCCAGACGGTTCTGCATGCTTGGAAATAGGTTCATAATAGTACGGCCTATTGATGTGTCCCATGGTAGCTGCTGTGTTTCTCTCTTAACAACCAGCCAGCATGTAGAGGCAATTCTCTTGCATTAAGCAAGTAATCTAACCATGAGCTGTCTATTTATCTCACATAACATCAAAACGGATAGAAGCCTACTAAAACGTAGGCTGTTAGCACTCCCATAACACTATTACACCACAAGCAGAATCAAGTGTGCAAATTCATTTTTCATGTGGCATCCTAATACGGTACAGTCCTAGGTGTAAACATAAGAAGCGCCTGCTGGATCAGACCAATGGTCCATCAAGTCCAGCGATCTGTTCTCACAGTGGCCAACCAGATTCCTATGGAAAGCTGTACCGTAATCGGGACCTGAGCACACAAGAGCTCTACTCTCTTCTGCAGCCTCCAGCAGAAGGAGCTTTAGGCAAGACCTCACTGAGAATGCTCAGCATCCCAAAGAATAAGTAAAAAGCTTGGAGAAGTTCCTTTGCTGGAAAAAAAGTAATATTTTAACAAAAGCCCCTTGTTATTTTAGTATGAATCCACCAAGGGAAATAAATCCTGGGGATCGTTTAGATTGTTTTGTATAAATTGAATGTTGAAGGCAAGATTCAATTTAGTTTGCTGTATTTGTGGAATGAGGTCAACTCACACAATGGGACATTTTCCCACCACTATCCCGGCAGCCCCTAAATCTGCTCTGGAGAGTTGGGGGGGGGGAACCCAGAACAAGTTTAGGTGGTACACAGGGGGAGGGGGAAGGCCCATTACACAAATGGACCTTGTTGAACTTGCATACAGCCGTTGGGCTGTTTTGAATGGAATTAAAGTTAAGTGAAGTGTCTTCTAAGACAAAGAACCAGTTGATTATGTCCTCCAATAGCTGGAATGCTCTGCTGACCCAAACTTTCTAGAGATGTGCATAACTGGTAGCATAAACGTGGGTTGTGAATCACAGCCTAGCATAAAAGTGGGTTGTGAATCACAGTCTGATTCATAAAGAGAGGTACTTGATTTTAAAAGATACTGGTTTTAATCCAAGGAGTCTTATTTATTTCAGTGGTTCACATTGAGTTAAACCCGTGTGCCAATGACCCCATTCGTGTGTCTCAAAACAAAAAAAGTCTTAGGCTATGTGACACAGAATTGCAGCCTGTGATACTTTACTCATGGGCCATAAGGCAAGTTTGCAACATGTCCACTTGCCTAAAATGGTGGTAAATGATTTTTCCATATAACTTCACGCTCTACTAGCAGCCATTGTAATACTTTGTTACATTTTGTTATCTTCTTAGTTTCCTCTGTATTTCCTAAGCGTCTTCTGGTTGTGTTTAGTATTAATGATTTCTGTTTTTTAAACCCAAACAGAGCAAACTGGAAAGAAAACGAAGGGAAGAAGAAGTGACCCAAAAAGAAAAGGAAGAGACGATAGGAAAAGCAGCCCAGAGAAGAAAGAAAAGAGGAAATCGGGGAATGAGTTGGTACTGGGGCAGCTGGGTAAGTCTGGCTTTAAAAAAGCTGCTTTGGCACCTCTGGAGAGGTTAAATGCTTTAAAAATGTTGCTCATGGAGCTTATGGGTGGGAAGTTTAACGATTACCCCATTCAGAATCTTTTATTCACATGTTAAGTGATCATGTGAACAGGACTGCACTGAATATGCCCCAGGCATGTGGGCACTGGCCAGCAAGGTCTCAGAGTATCACATGTGCAGCATGCCCAATGGCTGGGACTGGCAGATGGAGTCTTGAGTCCACACAACTTGGAACTCTGATCACTTAGTTGGTCTCTAAGGTGCTACTGGAAGGAATTTTTTATTTTATTTTGTTTCGACTACAGCAGACCAACACTGCTCCCAACCTGTAACTGGAACTCTGATTGTTATTGGTATTGTAGAACAATTTATACATTAAAGAAAGAAGGTTCTACTGTTAGTGAAGTAATCTTCAATATGACTCCTGAGATAACTTTTATTCAGTTCTGATCTCAGTTTACTAGTTCACTATACCAAACTGATTCTTTCTGAGGATGAGGAAGTACTAATGTATTTGTGAACCCCATGTGTTTCGTGAAAAGAGTTGGCTATTTAGATAATAAAGAATCCATTCACTCACTCTGTGCGAGTGCATCCAAGTCTAGGAGTTTCCACCTGTGTAGAGGAGGGATCCCTGACCTTTTTGGACTAGGCACTTCTGGAAATCTAAGAAACAGTTGTGGGCACCGCAATATACCCATTTCACAGAAGAGAAGCAAGCAGTTCTCAGGTACTCCCCCTCAAACAACAAACAAAACAGCCGCCCACACTCCAAAACAAATAAAACGGAAGCAGCCAAAAAAAGAGAGCAGGGGGGGGGGAACCCAAGCAAGGAACAGGAAAACTGGCAAAGCACCACCATGTGGAGCCCATAGAAAATCTGGAGAAAGCAAGGGTGCCTTCTGTCCCGCCCAGTGCCACCCATGGTTAAAAAGGGGGGGGGAGTGAACATGTCAAATTGAAAATACTAAGAAATTAGAAGGGTGCCATTATGTATGCAGGTGCCATGTTGGAGGCCCTAGGCTGTAAAGCTAATGATTCCCCTCTTGTTCACTTGGCCCTAACTATAGAGCTTCATATTACTATATCAGGGCTTTGTATCCAGCCATGATAAAATATTTGATGCAAATAGGTGGCCGCGTGATTCACATTCAGGCTTCCCCGGACTGAACTTAGGTGTTGTGTTATTACAATCCTATGCAATGTCACATTTTGCCTTGGTCTTTCTGAAACTTCTGTCTGCCTAATTACCAACCCAAGTTTGTTTGTTTGTTTGTTTGTTTGTTTTCGTAGCCACCCTTTACCGTAAAGCCCCATGCTGAGTTACAACAATGTAATATACAGTTATAAAAATTGGGTCAAACTGTTACAATTATAAAGCAAATAAAACTGTTCTAATTGGAACAGAAATTACCTTTGTGACGGTGGTTAAATGTTTACTGAATCCTAAGGCGTCCTGTTCCTTTTCTACCCTCTTTTGGTTTAGGTTTGTCCACTTCCTTTCCCATTGATGGGACCTTCTTCAACAGCTGGCTGGCTCAATCTGTACAGATCACCACAGAGAACATGGCAATGAGCGAGTGGTCCTTGAACAATGACCACCATGAAGACACCACCCCAGGCCTTTCCGAGGAACTTCTACAAGACGAAGAGACCTTGCTGAGTTTCATGATGGATCATTCCCTGAAGTCCCCGTTGAAGCACAGTGACACAGCAAAGAAAGCTAGGAGCAAAGTGCGAACGCACACGAAGAAGAAAGCGGCAAGGAACGGCTTGAGTACCATCTTTAAGAGACACCAAGAGGACTCGCATCACTGGACTAATGTGAGCTCTTTGCCAGATAGCACCACCAAGTCGTCACCCCATGATTTAAGAAACAGCAAAGCAGAGAAAGGTGTGGACAAACTTCAGCCAGAGCGCAGGGCGATGTGCGAAGTGAAAAAGTCTGCTAAGAAGGGCTCTTCACACCCCACAACTCTTCTTCCAAAAGCAAATGATCCACATGCCTCCCAGAGCCTGATAAGTAACCTGAGCAATGAGGAGGAGGAACCACTGAAATATACTCCATCTTCTGATCCCAAACCCCTGGTTAAAGTGCCTGATCCAGTAGGTAGTCCGAAAACAGTAGTGAGGTTCAGATTACCAAAAGTAGGCAGAGGGACTCGGAGATCCCAGAGCGAGAAGCCCGCTGAGCTGGTTAATGGACCTTCAGGAAGTGAGAGGTCAAAAGTTATTTTACACCCTTTTGACAATGAGACTGATGGCTACTTCTCAGATGCAGAAATGAGTGACTCTGACGCAGAATCTGGTAGTGGCAGAGGGCACCATAGCCAATTAGATTCAGGAAATGAGGATAATTTCAGAATGAGCATTTTGGCATCCTAATACGCCAGATAGACCAATTGTGACAGCTCTGTGAGCCCTAAATCCAGTTACAACTGCCATGTCTAATTTCCACCTGGTATCATAACAGAGGGTTTTGTTTTTCGTTTCGTTTTTAATTTGTATATATAGTTTAAGAAAAAAGAACTGTTGTTTTTCCTCTTCTCTGTTTGACTCAAAGCTTCACTGACTTAGACTTATATACTGTAACAGTAGCTAGCCTCTCCTAGTCAAAACATGTGTATCATAGTGAAACAAAATGCAAGCATGTGCATTATTAGGGAATAGTGCTTGCTGGTAGTGAGCAGGACATCCTAGAATTTTAACGAGGAGGCCTGAGATTGCCAGTATCTGTTGTTCATGCCGGGATGACAGTTTTATGGGCATTATTTAAACCAAGCAAATAGATTTCATGGTCTGCCTGGTATTGCCTCTGTTTAGCAGGCTACAGAATGGGGGTACTATTGCAGTAGCCAACTATATACGCAGAACTTATGGAAAAGTAAATTGTGTGCGCGCATGTGTGCGTGTATGCATACATCTGCAGGATTTGTCTGTGTGTGTGTGTGTGTGTGTGTGCAACTATGAAGTAAAATAAGCGATTATTTTTTAAAGAAGCACAACAAGCTTATTTGAAGAAAGCACTTAATGGTTGGAGGAAAGACAACATTGTATTTATGGTCTTTTAAATCCTTGATTTTTCTTTTTTACCTCCAGTTTGATCCAAGTCCATCCAAGGGTTCGGGAACCAAGATTTAACCCTATCACTCGCAACTTATCAGCTGGGCAGCACCATAAACCCTCATCTAAGGGTCTCGGTAGATAAAAGAATGACATATCTTTGTTAAAGCTGCTCTGCTTTTAATCAGTATGCCTCCTGAGTGACTTCCGATATTATTTATTGGTAAAACCTAAACCTTTGGGTGTCTGAAGCAATTCCCGTAATTTGCTCAGGTTGATTAAAGTAGCCTCTTACCAAAACACAATGGAGATCATAGGACAGAAGATGCAACTCCATGAACCTGAGAAAAATATTACTCAAATGTGTTGGGGTTGGTTTTTTTTTAATCAAATGGCTTCAGTTCCCATAAAAGGGGTCAGTCTACATTTTCAGCATAAATACCCAAATTATGGCTCCTGTTCAGGGAGCAAAACATGAAATCTTCCTGTGTAACAGTCATTTTACTGTAGACATCGAGAGGCGATTGAACCTTTTTTCCTTTGCCATTTCTTTTCTTTAAACACTGTAATGGAATTGATGGTTTTCCTACCCTTTCCGCCCTTCCATTTCATAACTGAAATCCTACTAGGAAGCCGTTGAAAGTGATATACAGATGTCACCGTTCTAAATATTTCAATACTGTTGTGCATAAATTGTGTCTAGTACGCCTTAAGTGTCATTCAGAAACTCATATTACCTATGAGTCACACAGGTTTTCCATGTTTGCACTTAATTACACCATTACTTCAGTTTTGGCTTCAAAGGTCATGGTTAAGGTTTGCTACATACTTTCTTGGAGTGACCCCAGTGTGAGCTCAGGGAACAAAAACAAAAAGAAAAGTGAACTTCACTAAAACTTTTTGTTGTTGGTATGTTACTTTAAATGTGTGTATGTGAGCGTGTGCGTATAGATATATATATATACTGGGACACTTCCGCTTGTTAATCCATCACTTTCAAACTGGGGGAGATGAAGACGTTGCAGTTGTTCAGATGAATCAGTTAAATTATTTTATGGATGCCAAAGAATATTTTGAGAATAGCACAGCCAGAAACCGGAAATTTGTCATTTTGGGGAGGGGGGGTGATGAATGAATGAAAGCTGTTTAGCTGCAAAAGGACTAAATCAGTGTTCATGACACAGCTGAGGCATTAGGTTGCAAGCTTGCTGAAGATGATGCTTTTATCATTTGGATCACATCCCACCATTTTGATTTCTGATGCTCTTTGCTCATTGCATTCTGAGCAATGTTGGTTTTATGTTTTCTGAAGCCAGATATTGGCTGTCCTTGGTTTTTTGAGAGTCAGTCATTTTACAAGCCTTCCAAAGTCCTTAATATCACTCCAGTTGAGCCACAACTTGGAGAACTTTTGTTCTGAAATGAAACCAAAATCAGGAGCCAAACACACATCAGTGTTTTTGCTGATTTGAGAAGTTATGTTTGCAAAATGATTTTTCAAAAGCACTGACTGAAATGGAACAATTTGGTATTTGCCTAACCCATATGAGTTGGCAAGTAAATTCTGCTCCTTAATTAAGGCTTGGTATGTTCAGATGATGTTAAATACAGTAAATAGGACTTAGTTTTATCTTATCAAGCTTGCTAGGCTTTAGCTACAATATCCTAGTTATGTCATACAAATAATCAATATGCTGCCTTTTAATGGCTCTTGCTTCCGTGTGCTTCAGTTCAACTATAGCGTAAAAAAAGAGAAAGAGAGAAACACAAATCCAGAATTCTCACTGTACACAGCTTTGTTCATCAGCTACTGCATAACCTGCCTGCTCACCAGTACAGGACAGCAAAAGGAACAAACTTTAAAGAACAACCAAACTAAAGCAGCACCTATCGTCTTGATTTGGATTATATGTAGCACTCCGAGACACTCCCATTGTTACTGTGAATAAGACATAATAGTGAACCAAAATCAAAAATTAAAAATATATGGAAAAGAAGAAGAAATGCTTTCTCCCATTCTAGCACCTTCAGCCCATTAATGAGACCCTGTACACAAAGTCTCTGAAATTACACCATAGAGTTACACACTAGGAGAAGCCCCCCCCCTCAAATGGAAGAGAGCCAGGGCTGCCGTTGCTCACATGGGAAACCAAAGCCCTGTGGATTCTTGGATCACAGCTTTTCCATGTAATATATCCACGTTTGCAACTAACAGGGAATAACACTGGGTGTATGTGGATTCTCGCCTTTTTGTGTGGAGAAAGATGAAAGAAAAAGATGCAGAATACTTTACTGGAAGCCAGGAATGTAACATTGTTCCTAACTAGTTGATGACAATGCCCTTCTGTTCACAATGCCTTGGATCTGGCTTGGATCCAGAAGGGGCTTCTGCAAACAGAAGTATGGGGCGCAGATTCCCCATGCAGCCCCGCACCTCCCATGAAGAAGATTGGGGAGGGCAGGGGGAAGGGAGTAGTAGTATTTTAAACAATTGTGTCACACATGTGAACGGAAGAACACCATTGGATCCACCTCAGTGTTAGAAAATATATTCACTGTATTCAGTGTAGACAAGCGTGCAGTAGGATACATAACTACTTTTACCTTGTTGCTTTGGCAAAATGTTAGTATTTTTGTATAACTGCTGTGGAATCCCTTGATCTGGATTCTGTAATGTGCTTGGCCTGGCAATAATACTCCTAACATCACTTCAGATGTGGTGGTAGCGGCCAGTGAGTGCCTTAAAACCAGGCATAGTCTCTGGAATTGTAGAGGGGCCCATAAGCTGCCACCTTACAAGCAAAATGCAGTGCTAAGTACACAGAAGTGCTCCCTATGGTTAGTCCAGGTTCACCTCTGGCATCAGAGTTTTGGTATATATCTGGCTGGCTACGCTAAAACGTTCATAGCAAAAAGCGTTGCTAATGAAAAAGGGTTTTCTCGCAGTGCAGCTCTGACTTACTTTAAATCATTTCCAGTTCTGATTATTTCATATGGTCTCCAGTAGTGACCATCTAAAGTCTTGCTGACATTTCTGTGCGGTTGACATATCTGCATATTGCTCAAAAATATTTTTAGAAGAACTCCAATCTTCCTTTGCTGTTTTGCACTTGCCTTTTTCTCAACGACAGCAACAACAAAGATTTGCATAAAGGAAGAAGAAATTGTCCATGGAAAATATTTTTTTATGAACTGTAAATGTATTTTGAGATGAACAGAGAGCATATATGGTCTATTTTGTTAAGCAACGGTCTTTAAGATGATGTGTGAACGGCAAGCATTTGTATTTGCAATGTAAAGGATGAATCTCATTTCCTTTGGAAAAGCAGAATCATGCTTTGGCATTAACATGATCATAACAATTCTCCTTTTGTTCATCAACAAGAATCAAATCTTGCTTTTAAAATATCAGTGTTCAGTCAACTGAATTGCCTAAAGGCAATTTTGTAGCATATTTTGCATCTCTTAGAAGATTTTAACATTTATTATTAAAAAATAAAATCAAACTATTATTTGACAGAGCTTTTCCTCAAAACACAATGGAGAATTAGCCATTTCTGCAGGAAGAAAGGAGAAGATTTCAAACCCACCTGGCTCCCCCCCCCCCATGAACTCCTCAAAGTGAGTTTTTTGCAAGCTCTCATAAAAAGACAAAAAGACTCCTGTTTCCTGTTACCAGGTAGGTGTGTTAATTTGGTTGTTCTTTAAGGAAACTGTAGTATACTTTGCTCCATTCCACACAGACGCAAAACAGGCCCACTCCATATCAGTTACAGGAAACGATATGAATGTCACAGGAGGTAAAGCCCTTCTGTTTTCTTTGTTTCAAAGAAAGTGATGTGCCATTTGTTAATATAAAAGAGAAATATTGAAAATATATTGAAAAGAGCAATTTTAAATTATTTTTGGCTTATGTTGCGATATTTATTTTCTTGTATTAGAAATTCCTTTGTAGAGAAAAAATGTATTTTTCATTAATGCAAAAACCTATTTCTCCTTTTGTACATTTTCCATGTTAGTTAATCCTTAAAGCAATATAATGTATCAAAAGTTGTTCTGTGTGAAAGCTGTATTATGCATGCTGTTTGTGTTGCTTTGGAATAGGTCTGTCTGCCATAATTTTCATCATGTTTCAATTCAGTGTATGCTTTAATACACATTGGGACCATGAACCATTTGCTTATAAAAAAAAGAGAAGAAATACCTTTGCATTCTTCAATGTGTTGGCAAATGCAGTCAATAAAGCCGTGTTTTCTGTGTACTTTTGTTTGGCTATTGAGTACTCAACTAGGACTAACTCACCTCCATATCCAAAGGAGCCATCTTTTTCACCTTTCCATAAAATCTCAGTAGCAGTGAGCCTTAGACTAGTTAGTGTATATGCAATATTAATCAGTTTCTATCAAGATTGAGGGCATAGTTCCTCTTTAGTTCCTCAATAGTGGTACTGTGTTTTTGCCACAGGACTTTGAAAGTGCAAGAAAGCTGCAGAATAGTAAACACTGTAGAAAAAGCATGTATCCCTTCTATTATTATTATTATTATTATTATTATTATTATTATTATTATTATTTATTATTATTATTATTGCAGGGTCCTTCAAAGCATGCAGCCGGTGCAATCATATGCATTGGAGTTTACTCCCAAACATGTTTGCATAGGACTGCAGCATCAGAAGTGTAAATCTTACACTTAGGCAATCTTACACACCCTTACCTGGAGGTAAATCCCATTGAACCCAAGGGTGTGCATGGCAAGCACCAGGTGCTATACACCTGAAAAGTAACATTTTATAGGAGTAAACACAACACAATGAGCTGTGAATCAGCTGTGTCTTTGAGGTGCCATTTCCTCCTGTGGATTTAAATTCTAAGGCAGGCATAGGCAAACTTGGCCCTCCAGATGTTTTAGGACTACAACTCCCATCATCCCTAGCTAACAGGACCAGTGGTCAGGGATGATGGGAGTTGTAGTCCCAAAACACCTGGAGGGCCAAGTTTGCCTATGCTTGTTCTAAGGACTACTTTCTTGTTTAGAAAGCACTGCAATGCAGGGGGAAACTGATCAGAGTAAATAATAATTTTAATTGAACTACATCCTGCTTCCTACAGTGACCAATCAAAGTCCTCTGGTTGGACATGAAAGCAGTCGTCTCTTCTACTCCCCAGCCGCTGGTCATCTTGACATGTGCAAAGTATACACAGGTTTATCTCACAATGTTGTATGTATTCACCTTCCCAGCCAGCATGCAGTATATAAATGGGGGTGGGGAGGCAATCGTTTCAATACATGCTTGTTATTTCCTGTGGCTTACATAGGTAAAGGTACCCCCAGACCGTTAGGTCCAGTCGTGGACAACTCTGGGGTTGCGGCGGTCATCTTGCTTTACTGGCTGAGGGAGCCGGTGTACTTGCGGGTCATGTGGCCAGCATGACCTTCCGGGTCATGTGGCCAGTATGACTAAGCTGCTTCTGGAGAACCAGAGCAGCGCATGGAAACTGTTTACCTTCCCGTCGGAGCGGTACCTATTTATCTACTTGCACTTTGACGTGCTTTCGAACTGCTAGGTTGGACCAAGCAACAGGAGCTTACCCCATCGCGGGGATTCAAACCTTCTGATTGGCAAGCCCTAGGCCAGGGGTCCCCAAACTACGGCCCCCGGGCCGGATGCGGCCCAATCGGCCTTCCAATCCGGCCCGCGACGACCCCCGCCGCCCGCTGCCGCCGCCCGCTCTCGCGGCGCGCGGCGCAGCGGCGATCTAAAAAATCGGCAAAAAATCGCCGAAAATCCTTTGTGCGCATGCGTACGGGCCTCTCCCGACCCGGAAGAGGTCATTTCTGGTGCACTTCCGGGTCGGGGGAGGCCCATACGCATGCGCACAAGCGATTTTCGGCGATTTTTTTCCCGCCCGTGTGCGTGTGCGCATGCGCACGGGCGCGCACTCCCCCGCCCTCCGGCCCGCTGCGCGCGCACTCCCCTGCCGTCCGGCCCTCCGCGCGGTCGGCGCGGCGGGCACCGGCCCGCCGCTCGGTAAGTCTGGGGACCCCTGCCCTAGGCTCTGGTTTAGACCACAGCGCCACCCGCGTCCATAGATAATGCTTTAGCCCCCACTGGTTATGTGTTCCAATCTAGTAACTGAGACAACCACAAAATACAATTTAAGGTAAGGACTTGCGAGCTTATGCTGTAATCCTGCAGGAATGGTTGGCTATAATAATAGCAGGAACATATCAACAGTAGAGAAAAGTACCAATAGCCCCCAAAGAGAAGGAAAGACAAACCAAATTATTAAGTATTCCTTTGCAGCTTTATCCCAACAGAGAATGATTCCACTACTCCCTCTGTGTATATTTCTGATGTATCATTGCCTGATCAACAAGTTTAAGATGACATCCTCCCCATCCAGAATATCTAGATTGTGCCACTAGGCTTTGAATCCCGTTTTGTTTAATTGTCTTGGGAGTCACGAAACATATGGGAACACTCCAATCTAGTAGAAGCAAGTTCACATTAGCTGTGGCAGGGACATACCCTTGTCATCTTCTGTTAAACTGGAGAGACCTAGACTGTCACCAAGGTAAATGGATATAGACATTTTGAAGATGCAACTTGCCACATTCTTGCAGGAAACGTGTGCAATATTGCATGAAGAAAGCTCAAGAGTACAGTTCTGGAGATCTCCACACACTACAAGGGCTTGTAAGACAAGAACTGCAAAATATCAGAAAACAACTGAAAGGGCAAAGCTCTTCACATATTGCTTAATTTTATACCAAAACCTGAGTCTTAAAATCACAGTCATTTATAACAGCTGGGTTTACATGTTCTTTCCTATGTAATTTTACTTGTACATCCCTTAATGAAAAGCACGAGTTTGCATCCACAAATACAATATTCACATGCTGGGTCATTCAAAATAGTAGTAGGTGTATAATGTCTGTAAAGGCAGCTAAACTGAGTATTCTGATCTTTGTTTATGTGAAGGTGGCTCTTAAATCATGTGAACTCTCAACATGAAATTTTACACAGTTATACTTCTTACAGTATTTTAACTTTCTAAGTTTGAGGGAAGTGGGAGGATATATATAAGTTTTCATTGCCACATTGGTTTTTGCAGTTAATTACTGGGACATGTACCCTAGAATTTGGCATGCAGGTCAGGTCCATAAGAAGCCTTGGAGCAGGAACAAATTCCTGTGGGGAACAACCTGTCCCCTATTGGAATCCCTCCCCTCCTCTGGACAGATGCGTGGCCACAACCTGAGACCTACATGGAAGTCATCACTGCTCTTCCCTTTTCAAAGCCCTCCTGGTTCTAAGAGATGGTGGGGTGGGAGGAAGGTGGGGAATATCCTGAATACCTCCCTTTGCCTCCCCTGGTTCCTGCCTTGCAGGTGGTGTGACACCCCATAAATCACTGGTCCCCTCTCCTGGGTCACTCCCCTGGTCTTCTGCTTCCACCTCACTCTCTTCAGGGCCCTGCCAGTCCCTGGCAACCCAGTGCGTTCATAGGGAGGATTGGGAGAAGCCCTTGAGTGCCACTGCGCTATTGGCTATGTGATTGAGAGGGGCCAAACTTTGAAATAGGCTGAGAAATAAGATATATTTTTCAATGTGGGGAGGCAATGAGATTTTTAAAAGCTAACATTAATCCAATGGCCACTGATAGATTTTGCTCTCTGCCTGTCACCCAAAGATGTAAGACATGCGTAGGCAAACTAAGGCCCGGGGGCTGGATCTGGCCCAATCGCCTTCTAAATCCGGCCAGTCCAGGAATCAGCGTGTTTTAACATGAGTATAATGTGTGCTTTTATTTAAAATGCATCTCTGGGTTATTTGTGGGGCATAGGAATTCATTCATTTCCCCCCCCCTTCAAAATATAGTCCGCCCCCCCCCACAAGGTCTGAGGGACAGTGGACTGGCCCCCTGCTGAAAAAGTTTGCTGACCCCTGGTCTAAGATCTATGTAGCAAGAGATTGGAATTGTGCTAGAATGTTTCTACCGCATTCTGTATGTTTGAAGAAGGTAAAAGCCAATTGTACCCGTTGGCTCATAGCTAGACCAAAGCACTTATGAGTTCAACAGAGGCATTGTTTGTTCATCTTCCAAATGTCTTAATGACCGGACCAAATATAAACTTTTAAAAAGCAAAAAAAAAAAAAAATCTCCTTTTTTCTGAAACTGCGCACTAGGACAAATGGAACCAAATCTATTAAAAAGTAATGTTTTGCTAATGTAATACCCAAATGCAAAAGAAACAGCTGAAACATATAAACTGCTATCAGCATTGGTCAGAAGCCAAAGAAAATAACAATAAAATTGCACTCTCTCATTGGAGATGAAATATTGGCTACTTTTGCTGTAAACTTGAATAATGGCCATAAGACAAAGCCGGACTCATTCGGTAGAGTTTTTTAAAAGTGATAAATGGCCATCTAGTGGCAGTTATGGTTTCCATTCATTACAGAAATGCAGCTTCACCCAAACATATGATAATCTTCCAGCCATGTGATTGTTCTCTGAGATCAGTAGATGATTACCCAGGTGGATCTGATTGTGTCAGAATATAGGAAATGTTTCCCCCAGTTGTAAACCTTGGCTCCCACTTGGTCAACTCCCTGCTTTTGTAAGACAATAAGTGGTCTGGGACACATTGGTAATGTTTTTTTCGTTCTGGGCCAACTGCCATGTCTATAAGGAAGGCAGTAAGGTAACTTGCTTCTGAATAGATGCTGCAGTATGATGACTGCACCACTGTTTTGTTAACCAAAAGAGAACAGTAACTTTATTATGCTGAAATCAGTAGTGCTGGAAGAGCTATGAATGCATCCCAGGGCCTGATTGAAAAACACTCTTCTTATGGTAGCAAACAGGCCATGACCACCCATTTTTAAGGATGCTACAAGCCGTGTCTTTCCTGTATTGGGCTCTACAGCCACAACAGGCACTCTTAACTCTCCAACAGTTTGACCTCACTCCCAAAGGCACACACCTCCACTGTCTCCTGAGACAGATGGATGCCAACCAACAAGTCAAAGGCAAAAGGAAGTCAGGTTTTAGTCAAAGCACCCTCTATATTAGCAGGAAAGCAGCCGGAGACATTCCGATTGGCAGGTTGGAGGCAAAATGGCAAGCACATTAAACTTGACTGAGCCAAATGGCTGGATTAAACCACACCGTTGTGCTAGTGGGAGCTAGCACAACTGGAGTTTCCATCCTTTCCTCCCCCCATGCCTCTCAAATTGGCTCAGGGTGGGGCTGGGGCAGGAGAATCCCCAGAACAGGCCACAGGGATAGGAGAGACCATTTCAGCATAAATGCTTGCACTGATGGAACAATTATAATAGCATGACGCTGAATTCTTCCCAAAGGTTTGTGTGGTTACTTTAAATTACTAAATGATGTTCATCTTGTCTCCCGTATCCCAGATCTATCCCAGGTCAATAACGGGTCCCAAGGGTTTCCCCAATTTTTCTTCTTGCTAAAAATGTGCAGCCTGGTCTGTTTAAGTACTCCGCGGCCCCTCTGGAACGAATTAATCCACTTTCCATTACTTTCAATGCGAAAGATCGCTTCAGGTTAAGTACGCTTCAGGTTAAGTACAGACTTCTGGAACCAATTGTGTACTTAAACCGAAGTACCACTGTACTAGAGTCAAATGTGCACTAAAATGCATATAATAGTGAAAATAACTTATAAAATGTATTCTAGTAGGGGGAATTGCTTTGCAAAAAATGTATGTCAGGAGCACTAAAATGTTGATGAATTTTCACAGGGATTTTTTTTTAAAAAAAATTGCAAACTGCTGTGGAAATGTGGGGAGCCAAACGTAAGACTGGTAAAATGAGAAACTGAAATTGACAGATTTGCCCATCCCTACCTCCACCTTTTCCCTCTTTCCGGGCTTTGCTTTTCAGCTGACTCTCCCTTCCTACAACCACCCTGGCTATTTCACATCCTGCTGTCTCCACATCCTCTGTTTCCTTTCCCACGTTGATTTTACTATCACCAATCCCCAGCCTCTTTGCAAGCAAAAACTTAGGTCTCCACATTTTTTTTCAAGCAGCGCTGAACCTCCTGCTCTAAGCAAATCAATCCTATATGGCTTCATGAGGGAGAAAGCCAACAAGGTTCAGTGACATATATTTGCATGGAATGTGTCATTAGCCCTGGAATCTGCACAGTGTGATTAGAAGCAGAATGGAACAGGATGCTCATTGATGAGCTCCTTTCCAAGCATCACCAATGGCAATATAATGCAGTTATCTCAGTTACATTGTTCTGTAGCCTCACACTCCACCATAATAGTGTAGGGTGGTTGGACTAAATGACTCTCAGGGTCCCATCCGACCCTGTGCTCTTGCTGTAACACTGGAGTCTGAAGAAAAAGAGGCTGCTGAAGAGGTCAACCCTCTTCAGAACAATCTTAGCCTGGCAGATTATGTTATGCTGGGAGGTTGAGCCTTTGCTTAACTAAACAGATGGCCAAGTACACATGACGTGTTGCTATAGAACAAAGTAGCTGGAGAGCCTTCTGCAGGCAACATGTCTCTCTTATGTCCCCTGGCTGGTGTCTGTGTATCTCTATTGACTTTGGGGCTGCCCCAAAATACCTACAAAGGGAGCAGTTCTGTGGGTTCTGTGGATCTTCCATCTTATACTCAGGTTGCATAGTTGCATAAATAAAACCTCATATCGCAGAAACACCGTTCATTCAAAGACATGTAAAAAAGGTAAAGGTAAAGGCAAAGTACCCCTGGAAGGGTAAGTCCAGTCAAAGGCAATTATGGGGTGTGGCACTCATCTCGCTTCAGGCCGAGGGAGCCGGTGTTTGTCCACAGACAGCTTTCCGGGTCATGTGGCCAGCATGACTAAACCGCTTCTGACGGAACGGAACACTGTGATGGAAACCAGAGCGCACAGAAATGCCGTACGTATCTACTTGCACTGGGGTGCTTCAAACCGCTAGGTTGGCAGGAGCTAGGACAGAGCAACAGGAGTTCACCCTGTCATGCAGATTTGAACCGCCAACCTTCTGACTGGCAAGCCCAAGAGGCTCAGTGGTTTAAACCACAGTGCCACCCACGTCCCTTTTAAAAAAGAAAATCAACCCAGGGTATGTGCAGAAACCAAATCTCATCCCTCAGACGTGTGTGTGTGTGTGTGTGTGTGTGTGTGTGTGTGTGTGTGTGTAACAGTACCAAACCTAGAGCTGTTGAGTGCATAGAAGTCGGGCTCTGAAGATAGTGAATTGTGGCTCGCATTAAGGAAGCTACGGTATAATCTGGAACATAATTCAGAAGGTGGTGGAGTCTTTCCCCAGACCTCAGAGGGCAAGAGGGATAGAAACAGTGATTAAGCAATGTTATCCCCAAGTGTACCCCTTTACGTCCCTGTTTACAGATGAATAGCTCCTCCTGCACTCTAAGGACGGAAATAGTTATTGCAAGAAGCCCAACTACTCCTGTCCACGGATATGAACCCCACCAGCAAGGGGTAGGTGGGAGCAAAGTATACAGAGAGGCACTGTACATGTGCCTACAGCTCACTGGTAGAGCTTTGCATGCAGGAGAGTTCAGGATCAGTCCCCAGCACCGGAAGGGTCTGAGAAAGGCCTCAAACCTGTGGCGCTCAATAGCTAGATGAATACTGATTAGATGAACCAATGACCTAGCTCAGTACTAAGGTATTGTCACATGTAGCAGCATGCAAGTGATGTGGTGGGGCTGTGTGACTATCCTGACCTCCATTCCACTGGGACACTGCAGCAAAGCAGGATGGAGAGAGAAGGAGTGTGGTGGCAGCAAGGTCAGTGCTGTGTGGAAACGCAGCAGCAGAAGTGCCAGGGTTGGCTCTGCCATCATGTTTCCACCTCACACTGCCTGCTGCGGTTCATCCATACAAATGTTCTCGCAATATGCAGCCCCTGCTTACGCACACATAAAACCAAACCACCTGTTGTAATGACAGGCTTTTTGATAGCAAACGTAAGACTGGATGGTGGTCTTGTCACAAAAAGATATCATAAGGCAGCATTATCTAGCCCTTGAGACGTGATGGGAGATTATTTTCTCTCTCGTTGCATCTTTCACTACATCAACAACATTTCTAGGTTTTAGAAGGCTGGTGAAATGCAAGCAGAAATGTTTGTGTTTCACAGGAAAGTTCCCCTGCTGAAAAGAAAACAAACACAAGCCAGACAACAGCTTTGTTTACAGCTTTATATGAGCCTGGCAATGAAGTTGCATCCAGTAGCCTATGGGGCTGTGCACAGCATTACACTGACTAATTCAGGAGTACCCAGCAAACATTAAATGGAATAAAATTCAGCTTTGGTTAATGCTTCTGGAAAGGAAGTATTTGAATAAAAGGAGTGAGTTTGGGTCCATTTCACCAATGAAAATGAAAAATGCCGAACTTACAAACTTAAAAGGAGTGGCACAAGATATTTTATACCACAGCAGATTCAATGCTACTCTTAAAGCAATATGTTCCCTAAATGTACTGTGCTGGTGCATAAATGCATTTAATTTTACACATATGCATTATACGATCTAGCCTTCCCAAATTAATCCATTTAGGGCAGCCATGCTGGGTACTAAAATAGCGCATTTCCCATGGATGTCCATGTAGGGATGTAAAACAAGGTGCACCTGCTGCAATTTGCAAGCGATGATTTGAAAACAAATCTACTATTAAGTGGCAGCGAACCAAGGGAAATATCCCGTCTGGGGGAAGCAAAGACCCTGGCTCACAGACATGTGCTACAACTTAAGCTTTTGTTGGAGTCTGCCAATTCTGCCAGGAGCGACAGAAAGGAATCAGGTTTTGATTGCATGCAAATGTTCAGGGGTACCTTTCTGAATGTGACAATTTGCAAGTCTATCGTCTCCGAAGGCACAAGGCTTAATGCCCTTGCTGTTTGTCAATGGGAAGCAGCATCTCAATACAGAACCCAGGTGCGTACTTCGGAATACTTTAATAAATGCATATAGATATCATCAGATGGGAGAGTAACAAGGACAAATAATAATCAGCACACAGGAGTGGATTTGCTCATTCATTGCAGGTGGCGATGTTTTCTCCTCCAGCGATGGAGGGGGTTATCTGCAGCAAAAGAATGTGAGGGAAGTCAGCCAATGGCTACGTCGGGAACAGGAATAACCCTGAGATGAGAACCAACAGCTTTTGCTGTTTGTGGCTGTTTGCAGAGAATGACTCAGCAAGCAATGCTTGTGTCACTCAGGCAGATCACCTGCAGACAGAAAGGGCTCTGGAGAGGGATTAGGACTAGCACAGAGAAGCAAATAAGGGAGGAAGGGGGCTTGCAGGAAAGAATGAAAGGGAACTCACATCCAGGAGCTCAAGACATACTATCCGGAGTTTAATTAACTTGACAGAGCTGGAAGCAGCAGCAAGGAAAACAGCACGGCCGAGATGTGTGGGTGCCAAGGATCCAGATGGATCCTTGCTGGAAGAATACATTCACTCCTTGGGCAGCTGCAGTGCATGATAATCCTGCACTGAGGAGGCGGGAAAGTTGGGCATTTGGTGGCCTTGTCTCTTGATGGTCTTACTAAGAGAATTCAGACTACTAGACAGGCCAGGGTGGGTGATGACCTGAATCCCCAGCTTACCTGGTGGCAATTCCCACTGGTGTAAACAGTATGTCAAATCCAAAGTTCAACAGTCAGAAAACATGATCAATCCAAGTAAGCAAAGTCTGTAGTCCAGCAGTCAGGAAACACAGCCCAGAATCAAACCCCAAGTGCAGTCCTGTAGAAGCCCTGGAGCATCCAAAACAAGGTCCCTCAACACGGGCCGTTGAGCAAACACAGCACCTCAGCTCTGCTTCCCTTCTATACTTTGCATGTGGATTGCAGCATCTGGGCTTGATGAGGCCTGTTTCAAGCCTATTCCAGCTTTGGACTTAACCCCCTCCTCCCAGAGCCAGCGAGCCCCTCCTGGGCTGTGGGGCCTTGCCTGCCTCAGCCTGCCACTGCTCTCTATGCTTCACACAACCAGGCAGCTCACTAGAGGACCTTGGGCCATAGCTGCCAAGTTTTCCCTTTTCTCGCGAGGAAGCCTATTCAGCATAAGGGAAAATCCCTTTAAAAAAGGGATAACTTGGCAGCTATGCCTTGGGCAGTTACAGTCTCTCAGGCTAACCTACCTCACAGGATAAAAAAAATTCCTTCCAGCAGCACCTTAGAGACCGACTACGTTTGTCATAGGTATGAGCTTTCGTGTGCATGCACACTTCTTCAGATACTTCTTCAGATTTATTTATTTTTATTTTGTTTCGACTACGCCAGACCAACACGGCTACCTACCTGTAACTACCTCACAGGGTTGTAGAGAGGATAAAATGGAGGAAGGAGAGCTATGTACACCACCTTGAGCTCCTCAGAGGAAAGGTGGGATACAAATGTAATAATAATGTCATGGCATATAAGCTGCAACCCACAGGAGAATTGTCCTGCGCAAGTTCCCATTCTTGTCAAGGAGATTCGTGTAAGAGAACTTCCCAGAGGATTAGGCCTGTAAGCATGAATTGCAAGTCAGCCCCCATCTGATAATTAATCAGGTACACAGATGTATATAAGGTGTAAATTAAAGGGCAAAAAAGGTTAAAAGGTAAATACCCTAACAAATGACCTGACACGGTTCCAGGACCTGCAGAATGTGGGGGGTAGTCGAGTCTAGAAAGATACAGGAGCAGAAGGTGCCTGAAGGAACAAGAAGTCAATCAGATTGTGCAACTCTGCCAATTCTACGGTTGGAAGCAGCATGTTAGAGTCTCTGTGGAGGAGGTGGGAAAGTTAAATGGAGAGCAGGGAGAAAATGGCCCGTAAAAGCTGCTTTGTAGCATGTATGCTGGAAAGGGTGACTTAGGGTAGTGGAATTGCATGACCTGAATGTAAACCCCACTTCCTGCTGCATAGGAATGTTTCCAGAGGAATGACATCTCCTCCGTTTTCACTCTCCTCTATACACACACACACACACACACACACCATAAAACGCTCAGGTTGCAAGTCTACTGCTATGAAGCATAAAATGGGAAGGAAAAGGTGTTCTTCTCCCTTACCTCATTCTGAAACTTCCCTCTTTCCATCAAGGTCTGTAGAGGCCTACAAGGCTCCTGTTCCAGGCTGGCTGGATCTGTGAACAGAAGCACTCCTTTGAGGGGCGGGGGATACACTGCAACATAATTTTGCAGATCCCACATCCTTTTAAATGCCACTTTTGCCTTGAAATATTTATTATGTTCACAGACCACACACACTACCACCACCCTGGGCTGATAGAGAGGGTGGAAATCAGTGTGGCGCTAAGGGGGTCATTCTGTCAACATAAACATTCCTGCTTGCCTGATGGAATGGACTCCCCTTTCCTCCCACCATGCACTGCTCTGGGAGTTCTTCTGATCCTCCAATGTGGATTTGTTGGGTGAGGAGAGTGGGGAAAGCCCCATTGAGCTAGCAGGAGTCTTTGCACTGGCTTCCACAAATGGATCCAGGTAGCTAAATCTGACAAAAGTTGTCCAAGGCTACACATTGGACTCCAGTAGAAGTGAATATTCTGTATCCAGTTCCTCTACCCCAACCCACACCCCAGGGACTCTCAATTCAACTTCAGGCGGTGATGTGAATCCTAAACCAACCATGACCACAATGCTCATTCCCATTATGAATGTATTTCTGCTACAATTAGACATTAGCATAGATGGGGCGGGAAAACTTCAGCGGTGATATGTGAGTGCCTAACTCTGTTTGCTGGACTCTTGTTGGCTTCCTGGTTACCGAAGTTTCCCAGGACTATTTGTGACAGGTTTTGGGAGGACTTGCTGGAGGACAGACGATCCAGTGTTTTTCATGGAAAAAAGAAAAAAGAAATACCCTATTGATGTGACCCTTCACATCAATAAAGTATTGTGAGTCAGATTTAGGGCAGGCTCCAAGAAGTCAATTTCAGCTAAGAACCACTAAAAATATTCAAGTAAAAAATAAAGGAAGCTTTTAAAAAGTGGAGAATTATTGTTGTACATTGAGCTTTAATGATGACATAATAGCTAGCCAGCTGTGCTTCTCCTTTGAAACAATGAATTACCCCACTGCCATTATAACAGGTACTAGGGAAACAGACGTTCCAAAAAGATGGAGGCTAAAAGGGCACTCATGCAGATTGGCCATTAGCGGCTTTGCTCTTGAGGCTGAAATTGTCAGATCAATAAAGCTGAATTTTCCCTGAAAGTCAATCAAGTTAAGTAGCAAAATAACACATGCATACAATGTTGCAACTCCTGCCAAAAAGATACACAAGATAACTGCTTTCAGAGCCTCCCTCAGCAAATCCATCTGGACATAAATGAGACGTTGATCCAAATGTACCCGAGCAATTCATTATCCCTCGTTAAGGGTTATCCAACACACAGTGCTCCCAATTGCTAGAGCTTCAAATTTAGCCAAGGGGGATAAAGAGCCAGCATCCAAGGTCATGTTTGATTCTCTTATTTGTGGGATGGGTGAGCCATGTTTTCCAGGCAGTGATCTGACAGGTGTCGTGAGGCAGGCAGCCCTAGTCCCTGCCCCTCTTTATCAGCACACCATCCACTTTCGTCTGCTTGGAGGTGAAGGTGGCTCCATAACTGCAAACTGTGGGAAGCTTAAGAAACCAAGGGGAGGGACCAAAGGAAGAAATGGAGACAAGTCCAGAGTCTGAAAATAGAACATGATCCAAGGGGGAGGCACTGCAGAGCTAGAACTGTGGCCATGTTTCCAGAGTATCCATACCAAGCATTGCTCCACCTTGTATACTGTGTTTCCTTCTCTTCCCTTCCCCCTTACTCTCTGCTGTTTTCTTTTGCTTTACAAGCATCTTAATTAAGGTCCAATTAGCACATGGGCTTTTCTCTCCTCCCCCCAATGACTGCCTGACTGGGTCCCAAAGTCCAAACAACACATGTGACAACCCGCGTTGTTACCCAAATTTCTGGTCCTATATTACACTTCTTTACATGTTCCTTGTGATATATCTTTGCCTAGTAAGTTGCCACTGAGTTTATAATTCTTCTGATGTGCTAGCAAGGGGTGTGGGAGAAATGCGATCCAGTTCACATCTCAGTGCAAAGCTCCCTGATTTGCACTTCTTAGAACGATATGAGATCCAAAATTCAGCTATCCTTAGAAATTTGCTGTTCTCCAGATTTTGTGAGTCAGTTCTCTAACCCAAAAATGGGCACAAAAATCTGTATCAAAATACACAAATGCATTGAACATACACAAATGCATTGTATTAAATGGCTTGCCAAAAAAACCCTGTAAATTTGGCAAAATTGCATGCAAAAAGGTATACATATCAGGAGAAGAAATGCTTGAGTATTTTCCTGAGGAATTTAAATAAACGAGTTAATTGCATACATACTTTTTAAAAATCACCAACTCAAGCAGACTAAAGACTGGCAAACTAAAGACTGAAATAGGGGAAATGAAAATTGAGAGATTTGTCCACCCAACACCTGCCAAGTTGGTTAGCTGTCTACACACCTACACACACACACACACACACACACACACACACAGCATCCATTTTCTGTGCCACTACTCAGCAAAGAGAGATTAGTGAGTGGATTGTGGGAGGATGATTGTGGAAGTATTCACCCACTTCCCACACACAAGCCTCACAAGCTCTCACTTTGATCTTATGGTAGAGGCAGCCTCCTACATAAATGAGGATGACAGACAAGGCATTAGTGGAGAAGCTGCTGTGGAGCTGCAGCAAGAAGGTATGTTATGCTCTGCACAAAACCTTCTGCTGCAGAGCCAGAATTTCCTGAATTCTCTTTCTTGAAACAATCCTTCGCAGACATAGCCATCTGACAACTAATGTCAAATCAGTTTTCAAAAAACACAAAATGGAACACCCCCATCTTCTCTCTGTGCATGCCCCATACCCCCCCCCCCAAATCTGCTCTGGGTGGCTGTGGGGAAACCCAGAACAGATTTAGGGGAAGCAGCTCTGTTGCATAAGTGACAATCCTTGAGCTGAGGTAATGAGCTAGTTGGACACTGCCCATGGCTGCCTTCAGTAGCTGGAGGACCTCCAGAGCAGATTTAGGATGGCTGCAGGGTGCTGCTGGGTGCCTGCCTCTTTCCTCTTTCTACTGATGGAAGCTTTCCATCAGCAGAGCAGCATCACTGGATACAGCCCAATATAATAGCACAATCCTGTCCATATTGACAAAACAGAATCAACAAAAGTGAAAAGATAATAGCTGCCCAGGATAGCAAGATAAGGCAAATATATATATATATATACTGTATATGAATTTCAGAAATACATGGCCAACATTCAAAATCCAAATGTTCAGCAAGCATAGGAACATCCATCTGTTCTTTTTAAGCTTTAATTTTTGTACAGCAATTCAATTTTTGATGTATGCTTCAGGTCCATCCTAGGTTAGTGGAGATTAATTGTCCAGAAATTATTTTATTAGCCTACGAGAAATTAGCTGGTGCTCTGAAGCCTTTCCCCTAAATCATCAGTGCTCACACTACAGTTGGTTGGCGTATATACTGTTATGAGTTTGGGTGGAGGAAGTAAGCTTTATGCAATATCCTTCTAACCCCTGGATCCAGTAAGCGTTAAAATATAAACCAGGCTAGTTTCCTGCATTGAGGTGATAGCCTGGGCCATTTAGGGAAACCAAGGAAAGGGGCTCTTGTGTGAGATGGCAAATGGGTGGGGGCCCCTCACCCAGCTCACGGTTAGTTGGAAAAAGCCAGAGTTTGGAGTGGAGAGTGAATTGCTGTGACCTAGAGGTAAAGCAGCAAGCTGGAAAGAGTTGGAGCAACATTTGAAAGAAATGTTTGATTTCTGTTTGTATCCAAGGCTGTGACTTTGGAAGAAACAAGACACTTTGGGTTGTTGATGCTATGAACCCAACAATCCCAGGCTCAGGTTGTAGATATGTGTAAATAAGCCATATATAATAAAGACACCACAGTCTCTGCTGTGCCTCATTTCAAATGGAAACACGGACCCTGGGTAAGTGCCTGAAACCCCGGAAATCTCGCACCGCTTGGAGATTGGGGTAGCATGCAACAATCTGTCACCTGATTTCACTTGAAATCCTAATTGAATACCCTTGTCATCGGATCTATTTTATTTTAGCTGCTCTTCAGTCTTCAGTGACCTAGTTTTTAAAACATTATATTGAGATTTTAATTTTAATGCCATTTTATGATATTTTTATGATGCTGAATTGATCAATTGTATGGTCCATGGGGTCACGAAGAGTTGGACACGACTAAACGACTAAACAACAACAACAAGCCTCTAGTGGTTCTCACAGAAGAAAAGCAGCATATACAGTTAAATGCAAAGAAATTCAAATAAATAGGGTACATATTCAATCTAGCTTATTCTCCCCCCCCCCTCATATAACTCAAGTAGAGGTGTCAGTCTATAATTTTTTTATTGTGGCCTCTACGTTTACCACATGCTTAGATGTAGATGAAGTATTAGCCACAGACATCATTTATAAGATGCACCTCTTGTATAGTAAGGAAGGAACACGCAAAATAGGTTGTAAGCAGCAAGAACAGCCTTCCTAGTTGGATCAGGTCAACAAGTAAGTATGACCTCAAAGCTATTATAGGAGTCAGGGACTGCTCAGGCCTATCGGAACAAGATCAGAACTGGTGTGGTGGGTCTCCCTGCAGTTTCTTCCTGTGTCTATGGATGAGCAAATCTATTAATTTCCATTTCTATTGGTTACTCATTTTTCCAGTGTTCAGATCAGGCTTAGAAACCCTGGAAAGTGGCCGCCAGTCAGTGTCAACAGTACTGAGCTAGACTGACTAATGGGTTCTGAATCAGTGTAAGGCAGTTTCCTATGTTCCTAGAGTCAGCTTCCTTATAAAGAGGAATCACTGGAGCCTTTTGGCATTTTGTGATATATGTTTATTCAGATATATACGCTGAGCAGGAAAATGCTTGAACAGACAGTGCTAGCCTTCATAACAACATCCATCCCTCGAAAATCAAACAGCATGACCTTGGAAGTAGCCTGTATCATTGCACCTATGCTGAAAGTTATGAAATGGCAAATACTTTGAGCGGTGTACTGCTTGCACATGGATGAATGGCTACAATAATTTGATTCCCTGTACCTTGGGGAGTCAATCATAATTTGTTTCGATTTGGTTGACTCCATTTACACATTATTTCTAATACAGCAAGACATGGATCATGGAATCCAGAGAGAATCACAGACATGTTGTTTCACTGACATGTAGTATGGTCCTAATGAAAAATGAGTTGGTCATTCCATAGCTTCGACCTGCCCAAAGAATCTGTGAAACGGTTCTTAGAAAATAAATGCGCCTCAAGGGACAATGTTCATGCTGGTATTTTCTTTTATTCAGAGATTTCAGACCTGAAGAATTATGGGTTACTCAATTGGTAAAACATCTAGCTTTGACACTGGACTGGTAAAAACACTAATTTTCAACTACTTAAAGCAGAAATTAATTAGAACAATAGCAAAACAAAAACAAAAACAGAGAGAATTGTGCCAATTTCAAAAATGACTTTCTTCCTGAAGATTCCAGAATCTAGTATCTCCTCATGTATAGCCACCCTCTACCCTTCAGCAAACACGGTGCCGCAATAAAACTGCTAGCACATTTGCAAATCATAAGCAGGGTCTGGTATGGTTTCAAATTGAATGTCAAGGGGGTTGGACTAGATGACCCTTGGGATCCCTTCCAACTCTACAATTCTATGATTCATAAACACAATGAACTCAAGTTTTGTTCTGTCTTCTGTGAGCTGTTATTATTTACAAGGATTCCAGCACCTAGCACTGGATGCCTCTAAGCACCTGCAGAGTTTCTTTCTTTCCCGAGGAGAAATAAATATTTTTTTAAAAAAAGGAATTATGGGCAAAGTGTACCTGAGCATGTGAAGAATATCATTCCCATGTGAAGGGACAGAGCACTCATCTGTTCTAAGATTCCACTGCCAGTTCAGAAATGAACTAGTATGAGATGGGAAGTAGTAATTCAGTTGATGGGCTCTATTCTAGGCTCATTGCATGCAATAGAGAGACGGACAAAGACCTGCAGTTTCAACTAATGCAACGTGAAGAATGGTGCCATTCATCTCTATGGTTCTTTTATGGAGCAGCCCAATTTGCATGAGTTCATGCCAGAAAGCTTTCACAGTGTATCCATATGTACTGCCCTGCAAATGCAGCAGCTTCCCCCCATTTATATGGCACCTTTGTGAAATGCTCTCAGTATCACAGTGCTCATTTAAATACTGTTAGCATAAATTACTCAGCAAGGTGCTTCCATTTCTGCCATTAGGTGACTGCTGCTTACACAAAGGTAAAAACACACCCTGAACCCCATGTGGAAAGTGGAGGGGGGCAGCGGGGGTGTGTGATTTGGAACGGGAAAAGGAACTTGGAAGTGGTTAAAAATCTCCTCCCCCCCCCTACTGCTTCTCTGTTCAAAATCACGTCTTCTGAAAGCTACTTTTCATTTAAAAAATAGTCTCTGGGATTCATGGCACACATTGCCTGTAACTTGTGGTTTTCTCCCAGGTTTCTGCCACTCACTTATGGTGGCTGTTGCAACATGGGATATGGACATTGCTGAAAAGAACCCATACAGTGACTTGTTTCCAGCTATGCCTTTCTGCCTGCTCCCAAAGCAGAAAGTGGTGACTTTCTGAAGGAAACCCCCTTGATTCCCCATAAAACCCTAAAATGAACAAAACACATGAGGAAGCAACAAGCAGGAACAGTTATGGCAGGAAAAGATGGAGATCTAAGTAATATTTCCACCTCTGATTTCTAGAATTTCTATTTAGTAATGACAATAACAGATCTCAGTTTCTGAGTCACTTGTAAGAAAGGCTGCTTCCCTCTAAACAGTCTCCTGATCATCCATATGGGCTGTTTAGTTTCACCCCGTACATATTGTTGCGAGTTTGAGGGAAGGGTGTTAGACTGTATGAATGAGTCCCTTTCTAATTTCTGGATCCAGCAAGGATTCAATTACAGTGGTACCTCGGGTTACAGACATTTCAGGTTACAGACTCTGCTAACCCAGAAATAGTACCTCGGGTTAATAACTTTGCTTCAGGATGAGAACAGAAATCCCGCAGCGGTGGCGCGGTGGCAGCAGGAGGCCCCATTAGCTAAAGTGGAACCTCAGGTTAAGAACAGTTTCAGGCTAAGAACGGACCTCCAGAACAAACTAAGTTCTTAAGCCGAGATATCTCTGTACTGGAATAGCCAGGCCAGCTTCTTGGTAATGACCCCCTAAGTATGGGCCTTTAATTTAGCAAAGGAGGGCAAATTTCGTGTGGGGCTCCAGCAACTACCTGTTCATTAGAAGGACAAAAGTCAGAGCTGCGTGTGTGAGCTGGGCTAGAAGTAGGGAGGAACCAGAGATTGAGAGCCATGCCTGATTTCTGCTGGAATCCAAGGTTGTAGCTTTGGGAGAAGCAAGACCTTATGGGGTATTAATGCTGTGAACTCCTCCACCATAGGCTCAGGTTGTATATATGTGTAAATAAACCAAATATCTTAAACACACCACGGTCTCTGTTGTCCCTCATTTCCAAAGGAAACACAAACCCTGAGAAGGTGCCTGGAATCTCACACCGCTCAGAGATTGGGGTGGTGTGCAATGATATTGTTTCTGAATTACCCACCCACCCTTTTTCCTGCTAGGGAAAGATGCAAACCTCCATTTATAAATCAATCAAACAATCTGAAGTTCTGTCTTTATTCAACAGCAAACCTTCCATACTAAATGAATAGCCTTAATTGCTAAGGATTCACTCAATCAGCAAGTCTTGATCACCATGTGTGGTATTAATGCAGCCTGGTTGTGTGTTTTTTTTCAAATTAAACAAATTAACAGAGGAATCCTAAACATGCACACTCAGTTGTAAATCCCACAGGGTCTAATGGGACTTCAAAATCATTGTGTTTAGGATTGCAGCCTGATACATTACAGTGGTTTCATGAACCAACCTAGTATACAGCTGGTATATACAAGCCTACAGTGATGAAGATTTTCTCTAAAGGCTGTTTCATATGCACAAAAAAGAAATTCCCACAGGGATATCACTTCCATGTAGGGGGAAAAGATACATGCTGCGAGTAATATGTGAGGAATGCACACATATCTATTTCACTGTGCTTACATTTCATTGAGCAGCTACCATTGCCTATGGCTTCCCACACTGCAAAATAGTCGGAGAAGCTTGCGCCCAAACCCACAAAAATGATGAGATGGACACAGGAGTTTACATTTAAAATGGGCAACGTTTTAAATCAAATATAATTAAGGATTTATGGGGGAAGAGTAGCTTAATTACTACTTACCAGTGCAGATTCCTAAAATCTGAGTGCTATTCAAATTAAATCAACTCCTCAGATTTTTTTAGCAAGCTGCCTTGGTTTGAGGTCCCCCAAATAGTTAGCTTGCTACACCCCTGGCCCTTCACTGCTGTCACATTAGCTGTGCCTAAGGATTTCTGCTCAGCTTACCCTCTGCTCCAGCCTTGAGGCACTGGAGCAGGCAGCAAAACCTGCCTCAAGAAACCATTCTTCATCCAAATGATTCTAAACCCAGAAAAGGCAGAACGGATTGAAACAAATGCCACCTCAGCCTGAAAGCAAATGGATATGCTTTTCCTCAACTCCAAGTTTATTCTCTCCCTAGTGAACCAACAGGACATCAGGCAGGGAGCCACTGAGCCACCTTTTGGGTCCCTTTCAACTCTACACTTCTGAAAAGCTGAAAGGAGCTGGCTTCAAACCATGCCATGCATCCCAGACCACTTGATACAAGCGATCAAACAAAGGCTGAGATGTGAACCCATGCTGGACACCCATGCCGCAGGGTACAAATGTAGCTTGTCCGTTCAGTATAAGTAGCCTTGCCTGGACACATTTTTCCCTTTGTCCCATCATGTTGGCATCATAACACAGAAGTCTTTAATGTCAATATGGTTTTCCCTCTGTTTTTCAGCAATAGTTCTGTAAGTCTTTCTCTGATTGATCATTGGCAAGAACTGTCTGGAATACTGTTACACACCACCCCAATCTCCACAGCAGTGCAAGATTCCAGGAACATTTTACCAATCAGAGTCTGTGTTTCCTTGGGGAAACAAAGCATAGCAGAGACTGTAGTGTCTTTATCGTTTATTTACACATATAGACAACTTGAGCCTTCTACTGTGGAGGGGTTTCACAGCATTCATACACCAAGAGGTTCTGGTTTCTCCGGTAAACCACAGCAGCCTTGCTCTCAAATGTTGCTCTCTCCTCCTCTCTCCTGCCTGCTGCTTCCTAACTTTGTTGCTTACCTTCTAACCTTTATCACTAAACGTCTGCCTGCATTACAGTACTTCTCTCTATTCTAAACCCCTGGCTTTTTGTGGGCCCCACTCACGTTGATCTGTTGTTGTGCTAGCAACCCACCTCATGAACGAGGCTAGTCCTGATTTAATTGGCTTTCGACACCTGGCTTAATTAAAGGATTAGCAAAGACTAGCACAGCTCAGATACACATGGGTCTATCTTAAATACACATGATTCTATTTCCCGGTTTTAATTCTCCAAACCTTAATTAATTTCTAACAGTAGCTTAATCCAGAATTTAGGATGTCCTGTACCCCACCCCACCCCAATTCATAAAAATAAACAGTACTACAAACTGTTCACCCACCCATTTACCCCATCTTCAGCAAATCTCACTGTAAATGACACTGCAATGCAGTGTGAAGAATGATCTGATCTGTATGTTCTCCAACATTTCCTTGGGACTACTGGTTCATTCTGAATAACATTCCCACAGCAGTGACCATTACGCTCTTTTAAAAATACACACCACAAATGTTCCCCATTTCTTCATTTTACAGTGGTACCTCTACTTACAAATTTAATGCGTTCCGAACACACATTTGTAAGTCGAAAAAAAATTGTAAGTCGAATCCCATAGGAATGCATTGGGAGAAAAAATTCGTAAGTTGAAGCAACCCTATCTAAAAATTCGTAAGTAGAAAAAATCCTATCTAAACCGCATCCAAGATGGCGGACGGAGCTCCATTCGTAAGTAGAAACATTCGTAAGTAGAGTTATTCGTAAGTAGAGGTACCACTGTACTTGCCAAGCAACTGTACAACAGAAATATTCTGTTGCCTCTGAACAGCTTCTCCGAAGATCTCTGGAATGCCAATTTGTGCACCATCAGAGGCCGTGTAATGTCCATTAGGCATTTGAGCACACCCTTCCAATGCTGAATTTCTTGGTTTATCATCCACTGATGTTCTGCATCAATGCACTGGTTCAGCCTCGACCTAGATTCAGTTTCTATCCAATTGCAGAATGAAGTGAAATGGTTGAATGACTTTTTCTGCTGTTTCAGAGTGTTTCCAGTCATTGGTCCCGATACTCCCAAGCGAAGAACTGGCAGTGGCAGAGGTACCACCTGGAAATGTTTTGCAGAAGCAGCAAAAATCCTTGCTGGTACTCTTAGAATAGACAACCCAGCACCTTTTCAGCTTATCTAAAGCCCTTTCAGCAAAAGCTTTTGAAAAATGACATTTGTTTTCATCTTAAGGAAAAGCCATATCCTCATTTGGCCCATTGGAAACCACAGAATGAGAAATATGTAGAATGAGAAATATTGTTGATAGGTACATATAGCAGGGGTTCCTTCTCTTTTACTATTTCAGCAGGCGTATTATGAGAGGCAGAGTTCTCACCATCTTCTACATTAATGGAAACTGGATCGTTTAGACAATTCTCATTGAGAATTCCTACACCCATATTCATATTGTCACTACTTGAAGAACCCACTGCTTCAGAAGGCTGAAGGAACTTCTTCATGCTACCTGCATCTTTCTGTAGCTGGCACTGTTGCTATGGTTTGCGTTTTCTGTTCTGAGCCTCATACAGCTTTTTAGAAGACATTCACACAAATGCCCCACGTATATATGCCTTGCTGCGGTTAACGGTATGGTGGTAAAAAGGTAAAGGGTAAAGGGGCCCCTGACCATCAGGTCCAGTCGTGTCCGACTCTGGGGTTGCAGCGCTCCTCTCGCTCTATAGGCCGAGGGAGCCAGCGTTTGTCCGCAGACAGCTTCCGGGTCATGTGGCCAGCATGACAAAGCTGCCTCTGGCGAACCAGAGCAGCGCACAGAAACGCCGTTTACCTTCCCACCAGAGCGGTCCCTATTTATCTACTTGCACTTTGATGTGCTTTCGAACTGCTAGGTGGGCAGGAGCTGGGACTGAGTAACGGGAGCTCACCCCATTGCAGGGATTTGAACCGCCAACCTTCTGATCAGCAAGCCCTAGACTTTGTGGTTTAACCCACAGCGCCACCTGGGCCCCAACGGCATGGTGATATCAGCCTAAATAATGCTACAAAACTGATTGGAGTTCAAGGAATTGCTTGGCTTGGTCATGCGGTTACTGCCACTCTATATTTTGGGGCAACGGCAATTTTCAGTTTTCTTTAAAAAGCAGCAAGGGAAGAAGGCTGAAGAAGCAGCTCCAGCCCGGGAGACTGTTATATCACCTCAATGGAGAGCCTACTTCATGTAGCTGAGGACAGAGTGCTAGAGATCAGAGGTCAGAGCTTGTAGCAGGAGCCATTTTGCGTACGCACTGAATATAATAAAGAATATAGGCCTACAAATCCACAAGGCCTTACTGAGTGAATAGTGGAGAAGGCCAGCAGCAGGCCACAACCAGAAGACCTGTGAGACTGTGCTCTGCCTGAAGGGCGTTGGAACTACAGTACATATTGAAAGGAGGCGCTCAGGAGAAGCACAACCTGATCCCTGATCTCTCACATAAGAAGAAAAATGAAGCACATCTATCATTCCAAGGGCGTACCCACCATGCGGCAAGTTAGGGCAGCTGCCCTACTCTAGAAGCAGGGCTGGTGGGCAGAGGCGGAGCACAGCCCGGCGGAGCGCGAGTTCGCCATTCCCGCTGCACCGCGCCGCACCCTCCCTCCAGCTCCCCGGCGCGCCCTCAGGCAAGGCCAAGCGCGGCGGGGAACCAGGGAGCGCGGCGCGGTGGGCGGGAACGCCGAACTCGCGCTCCGCTGGGCTGGGCTCCGCCTCCGCCCACCAGCCCTGCTTCTAGGGAGGGGCACAGCCCGGCGGAGCGCGAGTTCGCTGTTCCCGCCCACTTTGTGGCCCCTCCCCTTCCGTGCCTTGGCCCCTCCCCTTGCCCCCCCCCTAGTTTTGATCCTGGGTACGCCCATGTATCATTCTGCTTAATTTCAGAGCAAGAATTCTCACTTATAACCTGTGCATGCAATAATTCTAACATGTGATCCCTAGCTTTGTATACACCTGCATGGGTCCTTGTAGGCGGTTCTCAACATCACACCTCCACCTCCACCAGGCCCCATAAACACTCTGGGTGGCCCTAAAGAGCTGGCCATGGAGGTGTGGGCAGTATTCATTTCAGGGCAGGCCCTGCCTGGCAGACTAAACATCTGAACATGCCTCATGCGGTCATGCCCCAGGGATGGGCCAGGGGCAGAAGGTTTTTCCCCACCCCAAAGCTGAGCTCAGGTTTAGGGAAAGAGATCACAGCTATCCATGTACTAAGATCATCAATTGTGGAAATGAAATTGTCATTTGTTAGGAAGGACTGTAATTTTTGTTCAGGTAAATACTCTTGGCAGAATTCACTCATACGGAAAGTGTTATTACTACTGTCGAAAGTCATAGTGATGGTTTCTGCGTTGCTTCTAGCCACTTGGTCTACTTATCACTTCTTCTAGCTAAAAACTCTACAATGGCTTCTTCCAGTCTTAACACTGCAATTCATAACCTAGATAAGCAGAGCTTTTGATATAGGTCACTAGGTCTAAGGGAACTAAATTGGTTGCAATTACAACTGCATTGTTGTGAACTGAGCCATGTGCGCTATGCTGAATTCTCTTTTATGCGACAACCCATCTAGATTAAAGAAGACTCTTCATAGACGCTTCACTTACCCACAGAATAGCTAGAGGCAAGCTGTAATGGCCTATGTAAGAAAGCCGTCTGACTCGCTCTGCGTTCTGGTGCTTGCTGGAGTACTGCCCGCTGCTTAAAGTTCAGTTTTTATAAGTTTTGATCTTGTTTGAAAAGAGCATTACTCTCTAGCTTACATGAACAAAGGCTTGTCTTCCCAGCCTTGTAAATGTGACTATTGGTATTTGTGCAGAAGCAGTAGTGACTTGCACATTATACCTAAGTTTCACTCCTGGATAATTACTTGTGAAGACAAAAAAGATGATCTTCCCACAGTGCTGGTCTTAATTTGGAAAAGACCTACATCTCTGCCTCACCTTCACTTGAAACATGGTGGACATAAAGGGTAATATCCAACTAAGTTCTACTCAGCATAGGGCCTTCAAAATTAATTAGCAAATGGTTTTTTGATGCTAGAGCCAGTCACCCAAGCTCTGCAATCTGTTAAGTTAAATGTAATGGAATCGAAAGTACACAAGAACAGTACAGTGGAGCAACTCAAGGGTTAGGCTTATGAACCATGCCAATCATTCCAACCAATCCATTAGTCCATCTACACTCCTTACCTGGATTAACTGATTGCCTCACTGAGCATTTGTTTCAGGGATAAAAACCAACCCGCTTGGTTTTTCAACAGATTGTTGAAACTACATCCATCTCAGATATATCACACTGAAGAAAAAGAATTTCAAGTCCATGTCACATACAAAAAGACATACCAAATAAATATCACCCATCATTGCATGATATATGCAACATGTTTTAATGGGTATTACAGTATTTACTGACAGGATATATTAATTATATTTAATACTCTAGAGATCCACATGTGTGGGATAGGGAAACAAAAGAAAAACAGTTGGTGCTTGTTTCTAAAAACACAGGGCTTGCACATAAAGAGCCACAGTAGCAGAATTTAAACCCCATCATTAGTGAAGCATAGGAATCGGCTTTTAAAACTTCATTTAATACTTTCCAGCTGCTTGAGGTAGCTGGCCCCCTTTATCCCTCTTGCAGAGAAACAGACCACATAATGAAGTAAGTTTTAAATATACTTTACTTACAGTCATGCATTGTCCTTAGGAGCAGTGATAATAGGCAGGTAAATGTTCTTAGTTGAAAAATACACTGAAGGCAGCCTCAGATATATCCCTGAGGCAGAGAGATATGTTGAAGCATGGCTGCCTCGATCACATGCAATGTGTGTGAGAGAGAACAGAAACAGGATACAAGCCTTACTTCCTCCCTCTCAGGAGAAGAGGGGATGTGACATTCCTGAGCCTACTCTAGAAATTTAGAACTCTGTAATCCTCTGTAGTCACATACAGCCTAGCATTGTTAGGCTTGACTGCAAATCTTCCACAATATGAACCTTATTGAACTACTGGAGCACACCAAACTGCTATTAAAATGGCCACCCTCCCAGTTTCCCTCCAGTTACAACACACACAATTGAACAATCCTTTAGCACTTTGTGCAGTGTGAAAACATGGCTACATTCAACCATGAGTGAAAACTGATAGTCTAGATTGTGTTCGCTGAGTGTTCATAGAGAAAAGTTGAAAGGAGAAATTTTGAAAAGAAATTATTGACTGTTTTGGCCAAGAGTGTTGAAGACTCTGGTTTTCATTTTTAAAATAGCTCACATTGTGTTCTATTTTTCCTTATGTTGTGGACAGACAACCATTAACAAAAAAGAGTCTGCCAGTTTCAAACCTTATGTCTTACATTCACCATCATAGCTAAGGCAGTTTCTGAGCCAAAGGTGTGGCATTCAGCCTTAGGGTTTTTTTTAACTTTGTTGAGAGTGCTGCAGTGGTGGTGTTCAAATTGAAGCTCTATGTCTTTCTAGTATCTGACTCAGTTATTGCTAACTGGACAAATAATGCAATTTGTTTGAAGTTAGTTCTGAAAAGTACAATCCCATGCAATACAGTAGATCTCCAAGAGGCACAGCCCAACATTGTTTCTTGTTGCTTCTCTTCAGCACCATGTAATGGGGCGTGGGGTTCAGTTGTATAAAGACTGCAGTAGTCAAGTCAACAACCGACTCTCCCCCCAGAACTATTTATGTAGACACCCGTGCTGGCACCAGTAAAGTATTGAAAAGAAAAAGGTTTAACCCCCAGAGCAAAGAGCCTTCACTTGGAAAGGCCTGTTGACGTTGGCCAGGCTATCAGAATAAATAAGCAAGGAAAGAATGCAGCTGGGAGAGGTCCTTCCACTGGGCAATGATGAAAAAATAAATGTTTCATAACTTGGACAACTGAATGCATTCATGTAGGTAAATCTAATGATACTGAAGTCCTAGATAAAATCAGCATATTGACCTGAGCACTAATTAAACTACACTGCTGGTAATTTAATGGCATGCACACACTGTGAGATAATGGGCATTCAGGGGTGGATGCAGGCAACTTTTGGGGGTGCCATACACATAGCATAATCCCCATGTCATCCTTGCCCCACACTATTTGTCAATCTAAAGCACACTCTGCTGAAACACTTCTCAAGCACTTGCTGCGTATGTGTGTACACAGAGAGTATGGTAACTTAAAAGGGACCTCTGACCATTAGGTCCAGTCGTGACCGACTCTGGGGTTGCGCGCTCATCTCGCATTATTGGCCGAGGGAGCCGGTGTATAGCTTCCAGGTCATGTGGCCAGCATGACAAAGCCGCTTCTGGCAAACCAGAGCAGCACATGGAAACACCGTTTACCTTCCCGCTGTAGCGGTTCCTATTTATCTACTTGCATTTTGACGTGCTTTCGAACTGCTAGGTGGGCAGGAGCTGGGACCGAGCAACGGGAGCTCACCCCGTCACAGGGATTCGAACCGCCGACCTTCTGATCGGCAAGTCCTAGGCTCAGTGGTTTAACCACAGCGCCACCCGGGTCCCCTGGTAACTTACCCGCCCCTGTATACCAATGTGCATCCTCTTCATATCAATATATCAACACACCAGTATCCAGCCCCTCTATTTGGAAAAACTGAAAAATTATTACTTTAAAAAATGGTCTGCACAAACACTAACTGAGGGAAAGCGTAATAAAGGACACCCTTGCATGCTACAGGGACGTGGGTGGCACTGTGGTCTAAACTAGAGCCTAAGGCTTGCCGATCGGAAGGTCGGCGGTTCAAATCCCCGCTCTGGTTCGCCAGAAGCGGCTTTGTCATGCTAGCCACATGACCCGGAAGCTGTCTGCGGACAAACGCCGGCTCCCTCGGCCAGTAAAGCGAGATGAGTGCCGCAACCCCAGAGTCGTCTGCGACTGGACTTAACGGTCGGGTCCCTTTACCTTTACCTTGCATACTACTTTGAAAACATGCCCACCTGTGTGTATAAACAACACAGATAGGAGGTACTGCTTTGGATTTCATAAAGGTGTGTACAACTGCAAACCATTATGCACAAAGGCGTACTGTGAATAAAATCCTCAGTGTTCAAAGACTACATGTGTACACAGCCCACATACAAACCCTTATACTTCACTCATAAGCCACCCTTACCCCCAGATTCCTAGGCAAATGAAATCACTATTTCAAGTGGGAGAGACCCATTTATGTTAATATGCAACATGGGTATGAAGATTACATAGGGACACACTTGCCTCTGGTCACTTAAAGCTATCTAATTTGAAATACAATTAGGTTGTTTTGGGTTACATTTTTATCACTTTCCTTCTTGCTCTTTCTCCCTTGCTTGTCAGACACACACACAAACAAACAAACAAACAAACACATACTCTCTCCCTATTACTCATCCTTAAAAGGTAACGTTTTCTAAGTAACAAGAAAATTGGTCTGGAAAACAAGTTTCTGGCAGCTGCTCTCTGTCAATTTCTGTCCATGAGTCAGCAAACGGCTGTGTAAACGCCAATGCTCCACAATACTCATCAGGCCCTGGCAGTGCCAAGGCCCTTCCCACTGCCAGGGAGACAAATCCATCATCTAGAGCTGCTGTAAAGACAGCACTGACATTTAAAACCTGAGGGCTGCCTCCATTTCATGGTGTGCCTCAAAGACTTCAGGATTGCAGTGCAAGAGGTAGGAGGGGAAGTCTTCAAATTCCAGTAGCTGCTTTGGTACCAAGCAGTCTCCTTGTCAAATGAAAAGGAGGTTGTGAGGTTGTGCAAAAGCTGACTTGTCTCCATCTTTTTAAGAGTAACAAACGTCTGTGGAACTTAGGGGCTAACTGCTCTGTTGTGGCCAGAGCTTTTGTGGACTAGAGCCCACGCGCAACTGACAAAATAGGTTCTACTCCAGGCACAGGCAAACATCTGGAGGGCCACAGGCTCCTCACCCTGCCTTAGAGACATGAATGAGTATATTTCAGGACGCACTGTTCTGAGCTCATTCAGCACATCCCACAAGATACCGTACTTCTTCAGCAACGATACACACAATTTCAGGGGTCTAATTGGGCCACTCGATAGTATGTGGCTCTCCAGGCCTCTCTGTCTAACCCTAAGAACTATATCCAGGCCACACACCCTCGCTGGCCCTGTTTTACACACTCCTTGGGGCTTCTTGCCTGGCTGGAATGTGCCCCTCAACTCCAATAGTGCTTCTCACTTGCATGGATGGAGGATAGAGAGTAGCATGCAAGTAGGAACAAGCCTACTGTGCAAAGGTAAAATTCACATTTGTTGCTCTGTTCACTTTTGCCTCTGGTCTAATCCACCAGTGGCATATGGCCTGTAGAAGGGGATGTGACCCTCAGGCTGAAAATGGTTCCCCATTTCTATAGAGATAGTCCTGATCCACCAAATGCTTGCAACTTAAATGCACAATCAGAACCAAGCACTGTTTGCTCCACCCTAGCCTTCTCATTAACCCCAGTTAACTGAGCTTAAGGCTTAAATATTAGGTGCCCATAAATACACAAGTCTTAAAAATAAAATAAAAAAGCAACGTAAATGTGGGATTATGTTTGGAACTGGGATTGCAGCACGCCCTCTGCAATCCAGGGCCATCTCCCACAGTTGCAATTAGCAACAGAGAGTGGGAGCTCCCATTAGTTAGAATGCTGGCGCTCAGGTGGTGGTGCATTACAAATGAGAAGGCATTTGTTTCCAGGGAAACAAACTGATCTTTTCTACATCAAACAATATTATACAATTACATTCTGCATTCAAATTTCCAGCATCTAGTTAAGATGTTCAGAGATGAGACAGAACATTACAAAAGACCAAACTAATTCCTGGCTGCAAAAGGTCAGCAAATATAAGGATAGAAGAAACCACAAAATATAAGCCATCTCGGAAGAATATTGACACTGGAGGCAGTTCACTCTAACCATGCCTTATTTGCTGGTGTGTGCCTTGAAAGTTAAAAATCACTTGTATCATATTACAAGGACTAAGAATTTCCCTCTTCTCCTTAAGAATTCTCTTCCTCTATACCAACTGTGTTCAACCCTGAATTGCCAAGTCCCCATACCTTATTTGCCAACATTCACTGAGAGGCTCTTGTCCCATGAGGCAGCAACTTCTGGAAACTAACAACTGCCCGCCTGCTTCCCACCATCTATTCACAGTGCCCTCTTCTCCTGAAGCTCCAAAACAGGGGTGCAGCTGGGTAATTTTAGACTCTAGACCAGGCATCCCCAAACTTTGGTCCTCCAGATGTTTTGGACTACATTTCCCACCTTCCCCGACCACTGGTCCTGTTAGCTAGGGATCATGGGAGTTGTAGGCCAAAACATCTAGAGGGCCACAGTTTGGGGATGCCTGCTCTAGTCTCAAAGTTGTAATCTAACACTGCTGCCTTTGGGGTCTCCTGCCTTACACTCCCCTTCTTTAGGCTTCATTTTCTTCAAAATATGTGGCAATACAGTCCTGCTGTTTTGTGTAAGACTTCTCCCCCAAGCTCATTAACTGAAAATGTTCCCTTTAAAACTTCACTGTGACCAGTGATCATTTGGGGAAATACAAAGTCATGGTGGGAACATGCAATTTCATATGGATGTTCTTTCATCAACCAGACAGTTCACATTAATCATATGAGGAGCCTGTTTGGCCTTTTTCACTAGTGTTATGGTAGCTGCCATAAATCGGCACCATTCCAAGCAGAAGCTGTTTGTGCAGAAGTAAGTTGTAGCATGGTGTTGCCCATTTTAATTACCCCAGCCAATCCATTCAGGGCAGGCCCCATTAGGATTGTGGTACGGTTGCTACTACAAAGTAGCTCCACAGGGCTGGCTCACACATTCCATTAGGAACATATAGTTATCAGGATCTCATAAGCAGTTTGACTCGTGTGTACTTACCCAGGCCACTGTCTCTCAGGGCTGGCTGCTCCTGCTGGCTCAGGAGGTATCCATGTGATCCTGGCTACTCATGTGCTCCAAACATCCACACTTGGCTAACTTCAAGGTGCTGGTACTGCTATACAAAGCCTTACACAGCTCAGTACCAGGGTACCTAAAAGATTGCCTTATCCCTTCCATACCCAACTGATCACTGCATTCTGCAGGTGAAGGCTGTTAAGTATAATTGACTTAATTGGCACTGAAATGAAAACACCTGTATATTCATGAAGTTCTAAAATGAAAAATAGCTAAATGTGTACTGGTGAAAAGGTTTAACTTGGTGTGTCGTTCCCCCCCCACCATGGGGCTATATTAAGGACAAGGAGAGTACTCTGAGCTCTTGCTGAGTTAATGATTAACTGATGGTTGTTCTCTGGTAGCTAACATGTGAGTGAAGCTTTGATCATGTGATGAAGGTATTGAGTTGCGAATCTCTATTTTAAAGGGAGTTGCCTTTGAGTCATTTTCTCCCAAACTCCATGGAGTGAAGATGTAAATCAGGCATACTGTATAGGTAACCTTGGCTCTCCAAATGTTTTGGAACTACAACTCCCATGATCCCTAGCTAACAGGGTCAGGGATCATGGGAGTTTTAGTTCCAAAACATCTGGAGAACCAAGGTTGCCTATGCCTGATGTAAATGAAGCTCTCCTGAAGGGAGCCAATGCAGGCTGGAATACAGGCAGTGGTGGAGAGGAGAGAGAGAGAGAGACCTTTGCTTATAGGTCTGTTTGAATTATTTCATATTTTGTAAGATTCTGCTTCTCTTTTATTTTGGAGAGTTCTGCTAGTAAAGTTTTCATGGGTGTGGACAATGCTTCATTTCCAAAAGGAGTCAAATTTATTGCATCCATATCTGCAACAAGGACATCCCTACAGATACAATCTCATCAGGAGGTTCATTCTGTGTGATGTTAGAATTGTGCCTTCACCTGCGCTTTGGAGCTCCTGTTATGAGGTTTTAGCTGTTAGCCTCCATGTTGTGTCAGGAGTAAACCAAGGATGGGTTTGCCTAATGTGAAAGACCCTGGCTTGACCTTATGTATAATATTGTCATTGGTTTTTCTATGCTTGATCTTTCTGCCAGCACTGAGGATCCAGGAAGTTCGTCTGAGTCACTAGAAAGCCAACATGCAATAATTCTAATAAGATAAAATGACTGGAAAACAAAAGGTTAGCTGGGGCAGACTTCTGGCATCTAAAAGCCCCTGCATCTGAAGACAAATTTCCTCCATCAATCAGAAAATCCACAAAAATGTAGATGCAGATCAATAGAGGAATAGCATCTGTAGGAAAAACAGCATGACTCACCAGAAAGCTGTTTGCCACAGCCATTGTTCTTAATAGATAAATCCATTCAGGAGGACTCTCCACTATATAAACATCCTGGATGAGTCACCCTTGCTGTGGACATGTCCCAATCTACCTCTTACCGTTAAGACTGGGGTCTTCTCTCCTGAAACCCTTCCCCTATGCCAGGCATGTCCAACAGGTAGATAGTGATCTACTGGTAGATCACCAGATGTCTGTGGTAGATCACTGGCTCTCCCCAAAGAAGCTCAAGAACTTTGGCTCCCCTAAAAAAAGCTCAAAAACTTAGACCTTAACCCCCCAAAACAGGGCTTTCCTTCCTAAAAGAAAAGCTCAACAACTTTGACCGGAACCCCTAAAAAATGGCCACCCCTGCCCTATGTTCCCTCATTGCGAGAAGTGAGGTTACAGGGAACCAGACAGAGGGCCTTCTCGGTAGTGGCACCCGCCCTGTGGAACGCCCTCCCTGCAGATGTCAAGGCAATAAGCAACTATTTTACTTTTAGAAGACAACTGAAGGCGGCCCTGTTTAGGGAAGTTTTTAATGTTTGATGCTGTATATTCAGTTGGAAGCCGCCCAGAGTGGCTGGGGAAACCCAGCCAGATGGACGGGGTATTAATAATATTAATAATATTAATAATATTAATAATAATAATAATAATAATAATAATAATAATAATAATAATATTCGTGCAAGCACAGCTACCTGGATTTTGCCCCCTTCTCATTGGTTATCATGCCAACTCACTGAGACACACTTTTGGATCGCCTACGAACCCTTGCAAGCCCAGATTTTAACCTTGCTCTGTGTGTGCATCATCTCCATGGCTTCTTCACATGCCATCTTTCTGGAGATCCCCTCTGGGTTTCCTCTCTGTGCACCCCAGGAACACCTTCAAACTTGCCACTGGACTTCGAACCTGAAGCTCAGTGAAGGGTCTGTGCCTGTGATCCCGTTTTACTAATAAAGACCTGAAATCTCTTTGGCCATAAACTCCTGAGCAAAATGCCTGGGTCACTCACAGCTCTTTTATTGCCTACACTCACATGGTGTCAGGAGTACTTTAGCCAGAATGGAAAACGAGCGAGGTCCCAAATAAAGAAGAATGGCAACTTAAGCTGATGGAATATGCACAGCTTGCAGACCTGACATATAGAATAAGAGAAAAAGAAGAATATTGAAAAAGAGAAGATTGGAAAATGTTTATTAAATATAAGGGGGGAAATTGTGTACACTTTAAAATGCTGGCAGCATTAAGATAAATACAACAGTGTAAATAAGTTTAGATGGATGTAATAATGGAATACTGAATGTTTTTAAATAAGTATTCAAAATAGTAAAAGAGAAAATTTAATAAAAATTTATATATATATATATATATATATATATATATATATATATATATATATACTTTAGCCAGCACTAGAAGAGGTAAACTTTGCAACACTCTATTTTTAGTGCTATTCCCTTCTCTTTAGTTTAGAATTCTTATTTCTTTAAGACAGAAGTGTGAGTATGTTTGAATATTCTTATGTGTGCCTGACACGTTACCTAGATATATATGCTGCTGTGCAGTGTTGTTAAAAACTACATTTATAATTATCTTCTTTTTCTATCATCTTTGTATGGGTATAAATCCCTAACCTGAGAGGGTTCAGATACATGTAGATACAACAGCACTCAGCTTGATGCCAGTTAAATATCCTTTTGGGGGGAGCATCTTTCCAGGACCTATTGAATATCTTCCTCTTCCAACAAGTGGAGGTTTTTATCCAAGTCTTTATATAGATTAGACTACAATTGTATTTTTATGTTTTTATTGTTACATTGCTTCAGGATGTTTTATGGGAAGCAATTCCCAAATGAAAATGAATGAATGAATGAATGAAAAGTTATCTATGTGGTGTGGGAGTGAGCCATGAGCGAGCAGATTTGGGGCAACAGCCTCATAACAAGGGTAATGAATGAATTGGGCCTTTTTATTAATTTGCTTGAGCCATTCTGGATGTAGCAGCACAGTTGGCATAGTTAGCAAGTGAAGGGGAAAGGGAACTTTGGGATCACTTCATTTTGCAATTTTTTATATTCATTTGAACAAGCTGAGTTTTTCAGCAGATTCTGGCAAGTGTAACCAGTCACAACTCCTTTGACAAAGGACCATTTTTTAGGGGCTGAAGTCAACGCAAGTTGGTTTCTTCAGTTTTTTTGGCAAGCAAAGGCAGGTTTACGAAATTTCTGTCAGGAGTCCAGACTGCAGCCTGACTCATCTCCGTTTCCAAAGTTCTGTTAAGATATGGCAGGTCACAGTTCCAAACCAATACTGCATTTGAGTGCATAAAACAGGGTCCTGTGACTAATTCTCCTGTCAGGCAGAGCAGTCCAAACCTCCTTATGCTGGGCTGGGCGAGGTGTTCCTCTACTCAGCTCTGCTGGCTGAACTTTGCAGATGAGAGGCCTATTGGCAGTTTCCCCACCAGCAGGAAGCTCCAAAACAGGATGTTCTGAGGACAGAAAGGGAGCAGGGATGAGCCGGCCTAGGATCCTGAGCTCGTCTCACAGCCATCATACGATGACCTTGGCTCTAATTCAGAGTGAATCTGTCCAAAGTTTAAACTTCATTGCATGAACATTTTAACTAGGGCCTCAACCTACAGAAATTTGCCTCTCCGCAGAAACACTCAACTGGGTTATTCTTGCAACTTACCAAAAAGCCAACTAGTAGTGATTCTAAAATGCAAACAAGTTACTTATTAGGGTAACAATGAGGAAGTTCCATACAAACTAGAGAAGGAAAAGTTAATGCTGATGCTATCTTTAAATTGCCCTGACTCTGGGATAACTGAAAATTTGTGACACCTAGTAGTACCACACAATGAGTCTCTGGCAGAGGCAAGAGCTGACCATGACCCAAACAAATTATGTTAATGGACCTCACTGGCTCTCATATTTTGTACTATCTGCTCTGATTCCTGCTGGTACCTCTTTTTAGTCTTGAGTTTTGTTTTCATTTAAGCTTGAATCCTAAATCTCAGGCTCTTTGATCACCTTGGAAAGACTTCCTTTGTTTAATCAGATTAAATACTTTGTTAAGAATGAAATCTGAAGGGATGCTTTGCTGTAGCCCTGTGTGTGGCTTCTTTAATTATATCTGATATTCTTGATCAGTGTGAGATCCATGTAAAAAAGCAAAAGAAAAAGTGGCAAGCTGTTGGTCTGAGAAAGTGACATTTGCTTACCAGCTCTAGTCACATAATGTGGGCCAGGGCTGCAAAATGTTTTATCCTTGGCACAGTCAATATCCCTTGACTCCAGGGTCTATTTTTAAATTTGCACTTTCATAAAATTGAACTGAAGTCTCTTACGCTTGGTTGGTTGGCATCAAAAAAACAGCAGCAGAATTGCAAATTATTTTCAGTAGTCACCTCCTTGACAATTATTTCTAATGTCTTCAGACATTATTTGTGTTTGGCAATACCTATAGAGGAAAGGAAACAGTCGTATGTGAAGAAGCAATATCTTTCATCCGGCTGTGAAGTCACTCTCAAGGACACTAATGACACTGCCTGAACAGTATACGAACCCTCCCGTCCTCTTGTGTCATCAGCACTATAATAAATTTTAGCCCATCTGTTTCAACCACAGTTCATAGGAAATATACAAAGCACACTGAAATACAGTATTGCTATAACATCAAATATGCAGTTCATACAGAGCAGGACTGTGGCACCAAAGTTTAATCACATTTTAAAGGTAAAGGTAAAGGGACCCCTGACCATTAGGTCCAGTCGTGACCGACTCTGGGGTTGCGCGCTCATCTCGCGTTATTGGCCGAGGGAGCCGGCGTATAGCTTCCAGGTCATGTGGCCAGCATGACTAAGCCGCTTCTGGTGAACCAGAGCAGCACATGGAAACGCCGTTTACCTTCCCGCTGTAGCGGTTCCTATTTATCTACTTGCATTTTGACGTGCTTTCAAACTGCTAGGTTGGCAGGAGCTGGGACCAGCTCATCCCGTCACAGGGATTCGAACCGCCGACCTAGGCTCAGTGGTTTAACCCACAGTGCCACCTGGGTCACATTTTAGTCAACACTAAAGCAAAGGGTGTGACCTTTTTGCATGACTATCTGACATCACTTGCAAGTTTTTTTTGTTTTTGTTTTTAAAAACCTTTAAATTATTCTATGTGGGACCCAATGAGGTGCTGGGGCATTCAAACCATCGATGACCCAGGAGAAAAAGTTGTGTGAGCATTGTAGGAAAACTGTTGTACATGGGGAAATTTGGGTGTTATGAAGAGTGGGATATACATTTCATAAATAAATGAAATGAAATGAATAACTGTTACTTTGTTAGCTAACTTGCACCATTTTTATTTCTGTTGAACATCTCTTGTAAGACTACGTATTCCTACCCCTGACATCTTTGTTAATGATAACATTACTAGACTCCTGGTGGGCTGAAAGGTATACTGTAGTACATATACAAAAAATAAAAATATAAAAGTGAATGAATGAATGAATGATTCAATAAACACTTCAGTTGGGCCCTCTCAGTTACTTCACAGAAAGCCCCTGCTTACAATCAATAAAATTCTTATTTTCTCTCTGGAAATAATAATAAAAAAAATCTTTTCATGCAACTTCCCTGACAAGACTCTATTATGGGAGAAAGATGGAGAATGTTCTTTTGTGCACAAAATATGTGAACAGGCCCTATAGTTGTGCATTGCCAGAATCCCGTGTCCTCATGCAGCATCCTAAGAACAGCCACAATTCTGCTGGCACAGTAAAGGCTACAGCAAGGCTGTGTGTGAGACAGAGAAAAAGAGACAGTCAGACAGAGAAACTTTGTGTAGCTTATAAGAAGCCAGGACCTGTACGTATCTCAGTTATATTTTGCTAAATTGTGCATATATGCAGTTTCATGTTTAATACTGGCGAAAGGATCTCTCAGGTAGGAGTTATTGGAAAGACTTTAATGAGCTGTTGCCAGTTAAAATACTCAGGGACTGTGCTGGGTGGGTTGTTAATCTGGGTATAAAGCAGCCCTTTATAAGCTTGGGTGTGTGTGGTTCCCACACTTGAGAACACACAGTGCATGTTCTTCCTGGTGCTAGAGCCTCTGAAAAGGAAGGCAGAATTAAGCCATAAATTACGTAGTTACTCTTGGCAGATACTTACATGGATGCTTCACCTTTATGCTTGAGATCTTAATCTGATTCATATTTTCAATTAATTAATTAATTTCAACAATTTATGTACCACTTGTCTGAGCAGTATACAGGAGATTGAAATGAGTTTAGAAATGAGTTAAAACTGTAAAATCTGAAATAAATTAAAATAAAACACGTCATCAGGGGGTGTAGTCCAGGGGTCAGCAAACCTTTTCAGCAGGGGGCTGGTCCACTGTCCCTCAGACCTTATGGGGGGCAGACTATATTTTGGGGAAAATAATAATGAATAAATTCCTATGCCCCACAAATAACCCAGAGATACATTTTAAATAAAAGGACACATTCTACTCATGTAAAAGCAGAAGCCATTTCCAGCGCTGCGCTGCCCATGTCCGGGACGCCGGAAATGGCTTCTGCGCATGTCCGCGGCTGTGCAAACGCGATTTCCAGTGTCTGCGCAGGCGCAGGTGCCATTTTCGATGCCGCTCGACGAGTCCCTGAGCAGCGCTGCACCAGTTTAGTGCAGCGCGCGGGGGACTCGCTGAGCGGGCAGCTCGGTTCACCGGCAGTCCATGGGCTGGATAAACGTGGGCCTTCGTGGGCTGCATCCGGCCCATGGGCCAGACATTGCCGACCTATGTCCTAGATTCTTCAGCAGCCTCCCTCATCTCTATCTCCCGGCCCCCACTCCTCTCCTACCTCTGAGTCTGGACTGCTCTCTGCCACGGCCTCTTCCTGCTCACTGTTGCCTCTTCAGCTTTGACACCTCCTCCTCCCAGGCTGCTCCCTCTGACCACTCACCATCGACCTACCAACAATCCCCTGGCTCTGAGCCTTCCTCCCTTCAGAGTTCCCTTGGGGGTTCCCCCAGCTGGTGCCTCCCTTCGCTCCTCTGCATCCAGTCAGTCCATGACAGTAGATAACTTGTGTTGAGTTATGAGACCCAAAGGGTCTCCAAGCAGCCTATATTGGTCAAAAATATATGCATAAATACATTATACTATAGAAAAGGAGAAGGGAGATCATATAGGACATTATTTCATACAGGGAAAACAAACAAAAAAATGCCAGCATTATCTCCCTCAGAACAGTGACAGAAAACATTAGCAGCATGCAAACAATAAACAATGGTTTCTCTGCTTATCTTACTGGGCTGTACTGTATAATAAAATTGCAATGCTGTTGTCATGCTGCAGTTTATGTGGCCACCAATAGCATGAAGACAAACAGCAAGCAGGTGATCAAGCAAGCAGGGCAAGGGGTCAGGGGCCAAGGCAAACTGTTTAAAGGAGGGTGGGGGTGCTTCCAAAATGGTTTGGCATTCTCAGATGTGCCTGCCCCTCTCCTTTAAAATAGGGTGGGGGTGTGCTGGGAGGAGGTAGGCAAGGGGTAAAGGGAGGGGGTTGGTAAAGTGTAAAGGGATGGCTAGGGTTGACTAGGTGTGTGGGAAGCAGATTGGCAGGTAAGTGGGGTTGGCGAACAGAACAAACAGGAGTAACAGCCCCGACTGCATAAAAAGAACATACTGTAAGTAAAGCCCTGCTTTAGCAGCTCCAAGGCCCATCTGGTTTGGCATCCTGTTCTCTCATTGGTGAACCAGATACAGGTGGGAAGCCCACAAACAGGACATGAACCCAATAGCAGTTTTCCCACCCATGTCCTCCCCTCCAGCAACTGATATTCGGAAGCATATCGCTTCTGATACTGGAGGTTGTATACAGACATCATGACTAGTATCCATTTATAGTTTACTGTCCATGAATTCATCTGAGCCCCATTTAAAGTTGCCCAAGTTTGTAGCAAATTCAATAGCTTAACAATGCACTATGTTTCTAGATTAACTATACAGCAAGTGAGGATTGTAACAGTGGATTCTGGTGCCACAGTATGGTCTATATTTTTACCTCATATTCCTGTTCAGAAGGCTCAACCAAGCAGTGCATGCAGGTGTGTATAACATAAGCCTAACAACCTACAATAAATAAGAAAAGCCACTTCTGTAGGGACAAGCGGGATTGGAAAAGGTTTGTGCATTTGTGTGTGAGAGGGGTGTGTGTGAGAGGGGCGGGGAAGAGAATGCAACTCTTTATTTGCACATTGTTTCCACACAACATCTCTATTTTTCTTAGAGTGGGCAGACGAAATATTTAGACAACTGAGAGACTGGAGAATATTCAACAACAATATTCAAGGGGCAATTTTGAGAACTTGAGGGAAGAACATTTATTTCAGCTTTAGTCTAAGCTATCCTTTCACACATTGCTGACAGACAGGACAGCATGCTCAGGGGAAATACACCCCATAATAACTGCTTGCTGCCACTACATCAAATCCTCCTTGCTGGGAGGAATGTACAAGCAAGGTCAGTGCTGCAGGCACCAGGGTAGAATCTTGCCCAAATCTGAAAAGAAAGCTCTAGTTGGGTGAAGCCAGTTAGAGAAGCATGGAGTGGGGCTGTTTGTCCTGGCATGGCGGCTCCTGTCCCTGTTCTTAGCTAGCTCTGCCTTTGACACACATCTGGCATTTTGGCCTTGGGCCCAGAATCCCAAGTAATTTTCCAAACCCTGCTCCCTGAGTAGACAAGGGGGAGAGTGTGGGGGGGGGAGAGAAGGAGGGAGATCAGTTTCCTTGTTAACAAAGGCTAACAAGAGACAGAGCTTCCTGCTTAAATCTCAGTCCCTTACCCACCTCCTCCCTGTCATCTGTCTGCTCATAACTGCTGGAGGAGAATGCTGTAGCAAGTTCACCTGAGGGGGTGGGGGAGGAGGATAGAAGCAGAGCGGGAGAACTGATCTCTCGCAGCAGATAGCATCATCTTCCCTGTGAAATGAATGAGTCATCTCTGCAACACACTTTGCCTCTGTCAGCCAGAGACACGGGGTCCCATTTCCCTGCCTGCGGAAGCAGCCCAAATGTGCATCAGCTTGACAGCACAACCCCACTCCTTCTGAGCCATTTTTTTCATTTGTTATTTAACGGTCGGCACCTTTTTACACACACACACACACACACACACTTTCAATTATATTTGCTCTTTTGGTCTGAACTAGTCACTTTAAAGACTGGCACCATACAGGGCCAGTAAAACAAAACACCTTGCTTATTGAACTACACTAAAAAAGGGTGCATGCGAAATCTAGCTGAAGTTCTTTACTGCAGTGGCTGCAAAGCTCTTTGCAGCTCTTGGCTCAAGCTGCTTTGGAAAGACAAGAATGAAGGACGTTTTTCTCCCAGCTTGCAAGTGGGAGAAGAAGAATAACCCTCTGCCTCACCCTGCCACCAATTTCTATCCAGCCTCCCCCACCCACATAGGCAAATGTGGAAGTATGACTCAGCATGCCAAAGCAAAATATATTGAGCTGTCTCATCTCCAATGTTCTCCTTTTTCTGAGCAGCTGGTAAGGCCTGCAGAGCCGGGGGCAATGGACATTTGTTAGCTCCTGCATTTCCAAGCGTGAGAGTCCAAGGAAGAACATATGCCCTTGGCGTGAAAAGTTCAAGCAAGCCCTGCTTGGCTGAGGTCACAGAACAGTGGAAGAGAAGGGGACTGTGCCAATCAGCACTAAGTGTCATGTGAATACCAGGAGATGAGATGGTGTTTAATGATGCCATTTCACATTTTAGGGCTGGAGTGGGCAGAGATGGGTGGGAGGTCCTCAGCAAGATTTGAAAGTCCATGAAAACTAGTTGGTGGGAGGCGGGTAGTGAAAGGGTTTCAGCGGCCATTATTAGGAGAGCAAGGACTTTGCTAGACATATTGGATACAACATAGGAGCCAACTCCTAGGGGCCTTGGGGGCTTTGGCCCCTACAATAAAATACTTGAGGGGGCCAGGCCTCCTAAAGTTGATGGGCATTGCCATTCAAATGGTGTGTGTGCACTGCGTCATGTAATCGATTATGGGGGCGGGGATTATCTGGGCCCCCATAATATCTTATTCAAGTTGGCACCCCTGAGATACAAATATACTGTGAGTGAGAGAAGAAAATGAGGTGCTAGACCAGGCTTCCTCAACCTTGGCCCTCCAGATGTTTTTGGCCTACAACTCCCATGATCCCTAGCTAGCAGGACCGGTGGTCAGGGATGCTGGGAATTGTAGTCTCAAAACATCTGGAGGGCCGAGGTTGAGGAAGCCTGTGCTAGACAATGTTGGGGGAAATGCCTGGTATCCCTCCTTATTACATGGTGTCGTTCTTGCTTAAAAGTCCACTCTTGAATAGTGTTATGGATGTTCAACATTTGTTAAGCTGATTGCTTGTTAACAGAGATGATTGGTTGATCTTTCTTCAATGGAAGAAAATAGATTTGCGGTTTTTTTAATGAACGAGTAATTTATCTGCAAAATGGGGTCTGAGGGTGTGTGCTCAGGGGTATGTGTGTGAGAAAATAAAGTAGTTGGACATTTGAATTAGGACAAAGAGATAAGCAGAGAGAATTTAATGTTTGTAGCTGGAGGAAGCACCTGGGGAAGAGGTTGTGCTGTTGCTTTGTGAGACCTGAAGCAATATTTTTAATAGGCCAATCAAAATGTCACAAAATACTGGGTGTGAGCTTTCGAGTTATCCAAAACTCTTCATCAGGCCAGATGGTATGGGCGGGGGAACACAACTTGACTGATGTTGATGGCGTAAGGTCTGAATCTGATCGTAGTCTCTGATGGGAAAAATCATTGGAAGCCAAGTTCCAAGTTTGGGGCAAGTACTCTTTGGTGAGAGAACCCCAGCAGAGATTTAGCATGGCAAAACACGCAACACTTCTGAATGTCAGTTGCTGGAAACTACGGGAGGGGGGCTCTTGTGTTTATGTTCTGCTCCCTGGTTTCCCACAGGCATGTGGTTGGCGACTGGGAGAACAGAATGCTGGACCAGATGGGCCATTGGTCTGATCCAACAGGCTGTCTTTATGTTTATGTTATTAAGCAGCCCAGAAATGTTAGTGGATCATGTAATTATATACCTTAATCAGTGGTGCCATTGGACTTGGGGTGGAGTCAGATACTATTCTATTCCTGTTTAAAAGAGACAATAAAGTTATTGCTTTGCTTCTTCACTGACATGCCCTGACCATCTTTCTTCCCATCATTTGATCCTGCCCCTAGAGGTGAATGTTGTTTTCAATAGCTAAAATGGCTTCCAACAGGATAATGCTGACTGCTTGAGGCAATGCAGAGTCCCTTGACGGTGTTTTCTTTTTAGTGCCGATCTTTAAAGCTTACTGTGACTCATTCCCCATGCCAAAATAATGCTAATATGTATGTGACAGCAGAAAACATTCCCACATAGCAAACAGGCAGAGTACATTGTATATTCTAAGAGCTCCTTTTCTAAGGCCATGCTGCTTTTCCCTTTGGACCTCTACTATACCTCTGTCGCTCATTGGCTGTGCTCCTAACTTACATTTGATCTTGTCAAGCAAAGGCAGGAAGTGTCAGGCTGCAATGTACATGTGTGACCAGGGCCGGCTCTAGGGGTAGGCTGGGTGGCGCAGGGCACCAGGACGCCGGGTCGGCAGGGGGGTGCTGCACGGAGAAGCTGCGCGGAAACCGCGCTGCGCCCGCCCACCAGCCGCGGGAAGAAACAGGGTGGGGCGGGGACGCTGGAGCGATCTGCGCACCACGGTGCCAGGGCGCCAGACCCGCTTAAGACGGCCCTGTGTGTGACAGAGAAGAGGAACAGGTGCCAACTGGATAATATACGAAGCTGCTCTGTATCAAGTCATACCATTAGTCCATCTAGCTTAATATTGTCAACCAGAACTGGCAAAGGCTCCCAGACCTATCTAGGGACACCAGGGATTGAATATGGAACCTTTTGCATGCAAAGCATTTCCTCTGCTACTGAGAGAGGGTTCTTCCCCTGTGTGGCTTGACTGGGATGGTGGATGTGCACAATGCATGTATCTGAGCTACTTGGCTTCCAAAGCAGAAACATTTGAGAATGGTTCCTTTTTTTTTGAAAATGGTACTGTTTGAGCCTCCTCCCAGAAGAATCAATGACACAATTTCTCAGGATGCAGCCATGGGGTAATTAGCATCTTTGTTATTATTATTCCTTAGGTAGTGAGTGTATAGTTGTGGATCATTTGCAGGGAACCAGGTGCACAGAGGTACACTTAATACCCGGCGGAAGGGCCTTTATTTCTTAATGATCATTACAATTGGCTCTTGAGGAATCGCTGAGAACATTAGGAGAGGCAATCATGTTGGATAGCTGCTCTGGGGTGAATGGAGCTGAGTCTTATTAAATCTTAATGCGAGGTTTATTCCTGGGAAATGTATAAAGCAATTAGGTAGAAAATTCTCATGATTTAATTAGAAAAATGTCTGGGAAATGCTGTGCCACGTGACATTGCAGTTGTGGCCTGATCCTGTTCTCAAGAGCGAAAGGCCAAATCTTGAAACACACAACAACTATATTTAATTGTAATGTCTCTCTTTTCGGAGTGTCATGAAAACTTTAAAGGCCAACACATTTTGTGTGGGCTAGAATCTAGAGAAGTGCAGTTTGGGGGCGTGTCTTAATGTAGAGTGGCCATATTTCAAACAGTAAGAATACGGACAGAAAAGTTGTTGAGCTGTTTTTGGCAAAGTTGTTGAGTTTTTGGGGAAAGCGGCCAAAGCAACACTGCCAACGTGGGCTGCCATATGTCTGGATTTTCCTGGACTTTTTCTTTCTGATTTCCGCCTGGACACTGCTGCCGACTGCAGTATTCTGGATATGTCCAGGAAATTCTGGACATATGGCAACTCTGCTTAATGGTCTTCTTATAGATTAAGCTCATCCTACCGATGGCATTTATATCTCAGTCTGTTTCTGCTTTGCACTGTCAGCAAGAGAGAGATAAAAAGGTGGAAGATGACCGATTGCCGAGTCATCCTTTTCTTTTGCTCCACTTCCTGTCACCTGCTGCTACTGTTAATCCAGGAACCTTTGAGTTCAGCCTAGAAAGGCAGAGGTATTTATTCTTCCTTGCAGGCAGTATTTCATGCTGTGCTGACAGACTGCAGCATGCAAGCTGTGTACTAAGATGCCATCTTCTGGAAGCTGACAGTTGCGAGTGAATTAACAGTGACAGGAGAAGAAACTCTGCAGACTGGCTAGGCATCAGGAAGAAGTAAAGGGTTGTCTCCTGGAGCTGTTGGTGCTCTTTTCCTTTTGTAGCGAATAAGCTGAGCTTCATCTTAGACCACTTTAGCTTGTGTGTGATGAATCAGCATAAACACTAAGAATGCATGGACATGTAAACACAAATCAGGACTCAAAATTATTTTTCCTCTCGTGGTTTGAGCCCAGCTTCTCTCTGAATTTGCGATCCATTTGACGAATGCACTGGCCAATGAATCACATTCTGGCTCCTTATTCTTTTTACTCATGTTTCAGGCAATCTGTCCAATTTATAATTTGTTCACTGTTATTAAATGTAATGTACCTCTACCCTCTTCTTCTATTTTCCTTTAAGGGCAGAATAAAATTTTGAAATATTGACAAAAAATTCTCTGAAGAAGAAAGAGGAAGTTAGTAACATCAGCAGTTCCCAACCAATCAGTGCTACCCACCCCTTGTTTCTGCAAAAACCAGAAATTATGTTTCTTCCCCTGAACTTGATTTCAGGGAGTACTTCTTAGACTCATAGAATCATCAAGTTGGAAGGGGCCAGGAGGGGTCTGAACAAAGCATGGTGGATGCTTCCACTGTGGGCTCACTGCTACAATGTGCACATTGAGATTAGGCACGGGGGAGGAGTACTATTCAATTCCAATTTAAAATTTATATATACCAATTCTCACAGTACACCTAATTCTCACTTTCAAAAAAAAAAAGTGAACTGAAACACAGCCATCCTTTCAAATTTACACTTTCTGAATTATGCAGTGCAATTCTCCAGCAAAGTAATGTGCATAAAAATGCATATACTAGGATACAGTGTATATATAAAATTGTTACTATAGTAATTTGCAAAAATGTGTATTTTAGCAAAAATTCTATTAAAAACTGCATATTAGGAGAAATTTGCACCAAATTGCTGTTGAATTTTCACTTTTTAAAAAACACAAACTGATATGGAAATGTAAACAACTGAAGTTAAGAATGGGAAAATGAGAGAACAAACCTGGCATATTCAACTGTCCTTAATATTGACACATCTTAAAATACAAAGGAATGGCTAATGTGCATTCAATTTTCAAAAAGCATTGTTTAACTTCCTTTGGGAAAAACGTTCATCTCAGTGCTTCCAAGTTCCCTACTGCAGCTGACAGTAAATGAATAAATCTTATCCATCTACTCCCTTTTGAACTAGCTACGTTCTTTCAGTGCAGATAAGTACATAAGAGACACTACCAGACTGTGCAGCATCTTAATACTTTTATTTTTTCCCCAGCCAATCTTGACCGAAGGGATTTGGAGTTCCAAAAGCAATGGAACATCCATTGCCCATGAATTCTGCTGTGATCACATTCCACCATGGCTGGTACTGAATTAAAAGATGTAGCAAAATGCTCTTCCCTTTAACAATGATATAATGATTTTGGTCAATCCTATGGGCAGAATCACCAAGCGGATTCACAGCTATGTTGACAAGGCACTAGAAAACTGAAATGTCTGATGCCAGTTTTTTCAGACACAACAAATCCATTGTTTTGTGTTATGAGAACAAGTGACAGTGATCCTTGGACTCACATGCTCTCCTCCAACTTACCGGTATACAGTGTGGTCACAAGGAGATAACCAGAAGCTTCTACTCCACTTTAGATTAACCTCAGTTTGCCATGATGTCTAAATCCAGACAAATGGTGGTTAATTGGTACCATAGTCTGTTGAAACAAGCTGACTTCAAACCATTATCTATGGAATTGAGCTGTTTCAACTACCGGTAGTCATAGTTATGATCCATCATATTTTAGGGTTAAGAAAATACACTAAACTGTGCTTAAGCAGAAGTGTTCTTGCTGGAGGGGAGGAAGCAAACTCATGAGCCCAGGCTCACCAAGATTTGCTCTCATAACACTAAATACTTGGCTTAGTGTTGTCTAAACTCAGCCAATAATAGGGAAAGGTTAATGTAATTCTTAAGCATATTTAAAGCTTAATGCAGCAGGCAGAGGAAGTTGGTAGAAAGCCTGTTCAGATGAGTCACCTTATATATGTGAATAAATTACTAAGCAATTAGTGAGGAATATACTGTGAAAGATAATGACTTGGGTTCATAGATGCTGGCATGGCCAATTACAGAGGCACCTGACCCAGGAGCGCACCAAAATGAGAAATTAACTTTTTGTGTCAATACCTGTCATAAGACATAGGTTCCTTGTTGTAGCTCAGAGTTATCTGACATTTCCACAAATTTCAACAAGTAAAATTATGATAATACCAGGAAGTAGAATTCTACAGTTGTTGCTAGCTAAAGATCTGTATCAGGCACATAGAACATGGTACTCTCCAGATGTTGCTAGACTATAACTCTCAGCACTGCACCCCTGACCATTAGCTGTGCTGGCTAGAGCTGATAAACATCTGGAGGACACTACATTTCCTACCCCAGCTGCTATCTGCAACGTGGTCAAAATACACCTTTTTAAAAAAGCTTAATAGTAATCTCCTTCAAAAAATTTATTTATTAAATTTGTATACCATCCTTCATCTGTAGATTTCAGGGCAGTTCACAACATAAAAATACAAGATAAAAGACACAGCATACATAATAAAAACTAGAACAAACAAACAACAACCTAATAACCCCTAACTATGGCTGCATTCAGACAGCATTTTATTTTCCCTCATATTTCATTACCGGATTATTTTATTTTATGTGATATTTCACATGAGAGAAAAGCCACTTCTCAATATCTAGTGGAATCTAGCAGACGTTTAGCATTTTCTTTCCATAAGTACTAGAAAAATCCATTTGCAACTCCATTAATCCAGAAAATTATGGGTGTTTTGGATTGTATTCCTCCTGCAATTTTCATGGATCACGCCACCACTGCTCACAGGGCAAAATTTGAGGTTGTATTCCAACATACAGTTATTTCATGGGGGAGCAGAACCACCCATGACATGTCCAGTAACATCCGCTCATGGTGTTGGCAGTAACTGGAAACAGCAAACATACTGTGGTGGAGATGGTGGTGGGAAAGCAAAGGGAAGAGATGGAGGCTCAGCAAGTCTGACAAGGCCCATGAATTGCCTATGAGGAACAAAGATCCCTCCCTTGGCTCTCTGGTGGGATCACACTCTGGTATTATGACACATACTGATTCCCAGGAGCACAGGTGTGTGTGTGTGTGTGTGTACACACACTACATGCCCTCAAATCTGCTCCAACCCTCTAGAGCAGTTTCCGAAGGTGTGCCCAAGAAGTGAACTGGCGGAGAAGAAAGGAAAGAGGGCTTTTAAGACTCTGGTGAACTGCTAATGTGTTCTATCAAAGGTGGCACAGGGAATGTGGCCATGTTGACCAGCTCTGCCCCCAGTGCACACCCTCCTGCTTGCCTCACCCCTTCCATCTGCAAGTATATGTGGCCATATTCACACCATGTATTTAAAACACTTGGATACTGCTTTAGTCATGGCTTTCCCCCAAAGAATCCTGGGAGCTGTCATTTGGTAAGGGTGCCGAGAGTCGTTAGAAGACCCTTATTCCCCTCCCAGTGCTTCCATTCCTGGAGTTCCCCATGTCTCTAGGGATTGATTGTTAAACCACCCTGTGACTTGTAGCTCTGGGGCAGCAGTAGGGTCTCCTAACAACTCTCAGCACCCCTACAAGCTACAGCTCTCAGATTTATTTGGGGGAGGATATGCCTGTTTAAGGCAATAGCATATATTAAATGTATGGTGTGAATGTGGCCTGTGAAGGCTGCCTACAGACTTTTGTACTAAATGCATAGACGTGCAAGGAAGGGCTAAGAGCCTAAGAAGAGCCCTGTGTGACTTGGACCGATCTAATCCAACAGCCTGTTTCTCACAGTGATCATCTAGTTGGCTATGGGAAGGTCACAAGCAGGACATGAGGGCCACAGCCCTCTCCCACAGTTGTTCTTCAGTAACTGGCACTGAGAGACCTACTACCTCAGATGCAGCAAATAATATACAGCCATCATGATAAGCAGCCATCCAAGTTGGTGGCCATTATTCCATCTGTCTGCAGAAGCAAATTATGTCGTTTAACATCAACTATGTCTTGAATCGTTTATCATTTGGCATCTTTAGATTATGAGAGCAGGAGAAAAAAATTCATTTCAAATTTCTCTGCAGCATGTACAACTTCTCTTCACCCCACCCCTTACTTGGCTTTAAAAAAATACACGAATGCTAAAAGGGGTGGCTCTGTGTTTTATGTGAGAATCCCATCCTATTTATACCCTTTGCATCAGCTCGGAATAAGGTTATTAAAAGTAAACGCATTTCTGGCTATTAAAAGAACTAAAATCCCTTTGCCTTTCGAAAGACTTCCAAGAGGTAGACTCCTATATATTTGCAATACGTGCATATGAATATTGTTTAAATTAATGTTTTTTGTGGAATTTCTTCTTCCCCCCCCTCCCCATAATCAGAAAATACTTTCGGAAATTGCTCACTTATTTTCTGAGGTTTGATTATCAGCTGAAGTCAGCCACAGTAAAATGATAGAAGGTCCAGTGTTTATGGGTTGCTGCCACCTAAAGATGGGAAGTAATAAGGACACCCAGGGAAAAAAAACCTTTAAATAGCTTTCTCTGCATTATATCATGTCTTCAACAACAAATGGTCAGCAAGGGAGAAGGGAGATGTCTTGCCATTGCGGTGAGGAATTGCCATAGCTTACTTATGCCTCCGCTCCCCCCCCCCAAAAAAAGCTGGAGCCAATATAGCATAAGTGTGGACATGTGGCATAGCTTATGTGGGCAGCCTCAAATAAGAAGCCAGGAAGAGGAAGGGAAATGGGGTTAATTTGACACTGGGGGAGTTTTTAAGATGCAAGTAGGAAGGAACTAGAGAGACATGAAGAGAAATTTCTCTAGAACTGTGAATATTCCTTCTAGGTATGCAACTAGACAAGAGCTGTTTTGCACCAGAGAATTGTCAAGGCTTCAACTGTCTGGTGAAACAGAAGGCAACTGCAGAAGTGGTTGGGCCTGAACTATTTTCTCACATGTGAAGCTTCTTCACAATATCACTGCCCACAACTGTTAGGTTTTTGAACTTTGAATTTGTCCGCTGTTTCCCTCCCAGCCACCACGTTTCACCGTACCCAGTAATCTTTGGTGCAGATTGTGTCCCCATTCTGCTCCCACCATAACCACTATTACTAAAAGAACATAAGAGATTTGTAGTATTTCAGGCAACTATTCTAACCCTTACATAGCATAGTGTGCTATGATCTTTGGCAGAGGACCAAAAATTTGGTTTTTCATAATAAATCTCCTTCCTTAAGGCTGTTCTATCTTCCAATTAACATAAGTGGCACCAGGAGCTTGAACTGGGAATCCTGCAGCTGCTAATTCCCCTATTTTTGTTTGCAGGGTTGTAGATTGGGCATGGTTTAAGCCCTAAGATAGAAATAGGGCCTTAGAAGCCTCTGGCTGATAGTTCGCCTTTTTCCCTGAGTAAAACATTCCATGGCCTTCTTCCAATGCTGCCTTTCAGTTTAATTCCTATACCTTCTTTCTATCCATGCTGCTCTTTGCCTCAGATACTAACCTGCCTGTATCCTGCATGCTTTTCCTTTGTCATACTTACTGTTATGTACTGAGCTGAATCCTAGAACAATAGGAATCAAAATCAGCAGTCTGATTGGTCCGCAGGAGCTACCCAATCCAACTCCAGGTGGAAGTGAATCCGCAACCTGATTGGCCTGCAAGAGCAGCCAATCAGGCGGCTGGTAGAAGTGTATCTGCAACCTGATTGGCCTGTAGGAGCAGCCAATCAGGCTGCAGGCAGAAGTCAATCCACAACCTGATTGGCCCACAGGTGTAGCCCTGAAGTAGCCAATCACGCAAGGCCCATTGTGTAAATAATGTATATAAGCAGATGGTTTCGGGAAAAGAGCGATTTCTTCTTCTCCTTGATGACTATGAGCTGAATAAAGAGCATGAAATTCACTCTCGACTCCTCACACCCTTCACTCCTTTCATGTTTTCCTCTAAGCAGGCATCAGTTGCTTGTTGAGTTCAGTTTGTCTTTTGTTGTCAGCCCAACCTGGCTACTAACCATGTTCCCTATGGTTGACTTGGGCAGTATCTTTTGTGATAACCAGGACTGGAGCACACTTCTGGTTAAAACCTGCTTGGGGCCTGGCCCTTAAGAGTGCAAAGTGCATCATAATGCATTCTATAGCAGAGGCTATGTGTTTAAAAAGTAATAATTAAAAACTGATTTTAAAAGGTCAGTGCACAATATGGAGTTCTTAACAGCAGGAAAATGTTTCTGTCGGGAGGGGGGAAAGGAGGATTAAATATTTAATATTTAAGAATGTGAAGAATTATACAGTAAAAGACCATGCAAAAGTTATGAAATTAGCCATTTCATAACTTTCTTGTGGTCTTTTACTGTATAATTTCTTAGACTATTATTTCCAAATCCCACACCACATTGTAATAGTTAAAATCAACAACTCAGGGGAAAGGCCTGCAGGCGCCCCATTTTCAAATTATCAACTTGGTTTGCAAGTTGAACGATACAAGAGAGAACAACGGAAGTTAGATAATTCTCTGTTCGGTTGTATAAATTTGAAAGACAGGCTTAAATCACATGACTGTCCCAGTTAGGGATCGGAAATGAGGTAACGGGCAGCACTATAAAGCACTGCTTTTTATTAAAGCTCAGAACCATAATGCTAAGCTTTGTACTTGGAAGTTGTGCAGTACACCTCAAGTCTGTATCTGGAACCACCTCTGATATACAAATCTTTTAATCTCTTCTCCAGGAATACACTGGAAATAATAGTTGCAGTAAATTTATATTCTGTCCTGGTGAATTCTTTTTATCTGCTGATTTTGCAGGGCAGCCTTCCTAACAGTTCACATTAGGACTTCCTAATAGGTCAGGTTAGGACTTCAGTTAAAAAAACAACCCACGGAGGATTTCATGTTTACAGTCATATAAATAGATCTGATAATGCCGTCACATGGGGAAAGATCAGTTTCATTTTCTTGGAATAAAGAGGAGCAGGCAAAGCTCATCTCTGCTGTGGTTATAACACACCCTCTCCTGCTTTTGAAATTTATGTAATGGCAGTGCAGCCATAAGGCCTTGGTTTTATCCAGCGTAGATTAAATCTAAATCAAAGGCTGCAACTACATTTCCAGATACAGAATCAGCTGTTTGATAGTCTACCACTTCCTCTTACTGTACAATGTTGCAGATATTAGGCTATTAACTAGCATTTCCCAGTATGGGAAAATATTTGAATCGCTAAGCTCCAGAAAAGAGACTCGAGTATCGTCAGTCAGTTATTAAGGACACATCTGAGGAGGTGCTGAAATAGGAGCATAAGGTTAGAGAAGGATATGCAAGACAAGAAGGCTGGTGTCCATGACAGTCAAATACTCAGTGCCACAAGCGTATTCCACAGAGTCCTGGTTTTGAACTGGAGTTTTGATGCCTGGGGTAGACTTCTCTCGGGAAGTTTGCTATGTCACAGTTCCAAACTCCAGCTTAAGCAGAAAGACTACCTATTGAGTGCAAAGAGTTATTAATACAACACTAAGCACAGCTCTCTTGAATTTTTAAAGAGGCACAGCACAGGAACTCTCCACTACAGTATTGTCTGTCCACAGTCATTGCATCCAAAGGAAGTGTTCAAACACACACAATAAAAACTGTTCCGCAAACCGTTAAAAAAGAACACTCCAAGGATAAAATTGCTTCTTTCTTTTGCTGACATTCTGCCTTACATGCAGAAACTCAACAGGCTGCTTTCTCCATTGCCTTTTCTGCATTTCAAGCCTGTGAATGGAGCCTGGAGATCATTCAGAACCAATAAGGGAGGGTACACAAAAGATCCATTTATTTGGTGGATAGAACATTAATATATAGAAAAAGCTATAGCTAGAGTTCCTAAATTCTACTAACTGGTTTCTCTTAGACCACCTGGCTGTCCTCTTAGCCTATATTCCCACAATCATTTTAGTCCTTAGCAATTAATTCCACATCTTTAAACTTGAAACTCAGTGCTTTTCTTTTAGAAAATAGGTGCTGGTACTCACCATGAAGTTTTTACAGTAACTGCCACAATTTTAACCAATGCTTTTCTAGTAAAAAAAAGTGCCAGTACTGTGTACCCTTGAGGGCAAAAAAGCACTGATGAAATTTTAAGAATAGAGAATTAGGATGAAATGTGCATATTTACATAATTTGCCTGATATTCTGAGCACATAATCCAAATTTCATTGAAGCAAAATATAGAGGGTTTCTTTTGGTTTAATAATAATAATAATAATAATAAATTTTTATTTATACCCTGCCCTCCCCAGTCAAAACCGGGCTCAGGGCGGCTCACACCAATAAAATTACAATAAAACATAAAAAGCAATTGATTGAAATACAGATAAAAATACAGTATTAAAATTTAAAATTAAAATGCAGCCTGATTTTAAGTAGTCTATAAATCCAAGCTATGAGGGAGGAAAACACAGGGGTCAGACTAAGTCCAACCCAAAGGACAGGCGGAACAGCTCTGTCTTGCAGGCCCTGCGGAAAGATGACAAACCCCGCAGGGCCGTGGTCTCCTGTGAAAGAGCGTTCCACCAAGTTGGGGCCAATACTGAAAAGGCCCTGGCCCTAGTAGAGGCCAATCTAGCCACCTTATGGCTCGGGATCTCCAGAATATTGTTGTTTGTGGACCTTAAGGTCCTCCGCGGGGCATACCAGGAGAGGCGGTCCCGTAGGTACGAGGGTCCCAAGAGTAGATACAGTTTAATCAAACCATAAGTCTCTAAATACTGGAAAATCATAGTGGCAATTCTACTTCATAGCCCAATGGAAAGGCACTGTGGATAGAAACTTGGAATCGGTTGTAGGAAACCAAGGTACTAATCCCAGAATTTCTCTACTTCATTGCCTCTCTTGTAATCACACACAAACACACACACACACACACACACACAGAGAGAGAGAGAGAGAGTAATCTAGATTAAAAGTGGCCAAGGATTACTTATTGTGAATTTCTTGGTTTTAAAAACCAGCATTTCACTTCAAAACAAAGAGAAGAGCTAAGCAGGAAAACACTTCACCCCAATTTCCTTGTATTTTCAAGGGGAATCTGCATTTGAAACACACATTTCCAGCATAATTTGTGACACAGGTTTGGTTTCTAAACACAAGCCCCAAACATTTAATGAGAAGCAATCTTAAATCTTTTTTGAAAACCCACAAATCTAAACACAATCCACCCACTTTTCTGCCACCATTTATTAAGTCAATACTGATAATGCCAAGAAAGACTTATAGTTAAAATATATCAGTATTATACAAGCAAATGTTAATACCAATTTAGTGACTATAATATATGGAATCATTGTAGAATTGGGAGGGATTCCAAGGATTGTGTAGTCCAACCCCCTACAAAGCAGTCATCTCAACAAATATGTATGCTTTAGTCTCACTAATGACAGTGGCATACAGAATCATAGAATCATAGAGTTGGAAGAGACCACCAGGGCCATCCAGTCCAACCCCCTGCCAAGCAGGAAACATGGGACATGGGACACCTGAAACTATTGTAGGAAAAATTAAATTAGACACATTTCATTCATATTAACATTTTATTAGTGAGTTTCTTCCAGCACAGTCTTAAGAGTTACTATCCTTTTAAATGAGTTAGCAAGCCAACTCTGAGTGGCAAAATAAAGTATGAAACACTGCCAACTCCCCCCACAAAACACAGAAATAATGAATGAATAACCTCAGGAACTGCCTGCTTTCTGGAAATAAACACTTAACTTGCTAAATAAGCTAAAACTGCCCCATGCTGAAGAAACCAAAGCAGTGGGAGAAGAATTCCTTCGTCTCTTTCTTTGGTATTCCTACCGAAACCATATAAAAGTAATTTTGTTAACAGGAGAGTGGTTGGTTTTGAGAAAACACTAAATTAGTCCTTCCTCTTGTTCTCTGGTATGGCTGTGAGGGAGAGTTGGTTATCATAACTAGTGGTTATCATTAATGAATACAAACAAGCTTGAACCCTAAACTGGTTAATCTAAAACAGAAGCTTCAATTTCTTCCTCACCATCACACTGGAGAAGAAGAGAGCACATAAACCAGGGATAGAGAATGTGTGGCCCTCCATACATTTTTGGACTCCCCAGCCAGCATGGCAAATGATCAGTGATGATTCGAGTTGTAGGCCTATAGCTGGAGGGCCACAGGTTCAGCGTCCTGAACTAAACCATGGTTTAGTGTTATGTCCAAACATAACCAATGTCTGATTTCTCAGTCTATAAATACTGGCAAGGTACTCCAAGAGAAGACTGTAAAAACCCAAAGGGGAAAAGGATTATCATATCACAGCAAAAAAGACAACAACACTGGGCTGGAACATGAATTGCCATTACAGAAGTCTACTGATGCTTATCACATGTTTGTTATGCCCCATGTATCAAGCCTCTGCTTTGCTGCCAGTTGGGGATCCATGAAAGTTTCCCACATGTGAAATTAATTTCCTACATGGAGAGACATTAATGCCTTGTGTGGAGCAGTCCTGAAATTGGGGCCCTAGGGTGTGAAGAAGAATAGGGGCATGTGTTAAAAAACAAAACCTGCATAATGCTCCTTAAAGCATTAGCCTATTCATTTTAATTCTTAATACCTCTCCCCTACTGTTACAGCTCAGAATGAGACTGATAAGGCATTCCTGCACCATTAAACAATATATCCGACAGGATGGCTTCTTTCTTCACTAGTGACATGACAGGCCAAGTCTCCAAAATGCTCTTGTCGTCACACCTCTATTTTAAAACCCTAGAAAAATGTTTAGGTCACAAGGTGGAAACCTCTAGCTGTTGTATTTCCTTATGCATGCGTGAAATATTATGTGATAATTACACTCATATATGAAGGTCTGCCCAGTCTATCAGCTAATAGGATTGTGTGTTCAGTCCATAATTCAGTGATGGGGAAACCTGTGACCCACCAGGTATTGATGGGTTGTAACTCCTACCGTCCCTGACCATTCACCACACTGGTTGGAGTTGATGGAAGCTGGAGCCCAAAAACATCTAGAGAGCCACAGATTCCCTATCCCAGAATAGTTGAAGGTAAAAAGCAGATCATCTCTATTCCTTCATGACTTCATATCTGAAAGGACAGAAGATAATCAGTAGGGTATCTGATACCGCAGTATGCACAATAATGTAAGGTGCTTAATCTACTGATTCATTTAATAAGCAAATGTAACCTTTGGAAGTATCCGAGGAAAAATAGAATCCATCTAGAAAAGATAGTAACTTGAAAAAATTTCCCAGATGGACTTACAAGAGATTAAAGCACAGGTGATGGTAAATGACCCTCTCCTCATTTATTCAAAAAAGCTTATATAAGACAGATCTCATATTTGACTACTGAAAGGGTTCCAGTGAAAGTCAAGACACCCAGAAAAAGTATCAACAATAATCTGTATAAATGTATTCAATGCCCTAAATTAACTTTATTGGTACAATACTGGGACTCAGATGGTGATTCAAGCACAAGTAAATTAAAGAATTACTCTGCCTCTCACCAACAAACCTGGAAGTGTTATATTTTAAAATGATAAATCAAGAAAAATATTAAACACATGTTAACAGCAATAAGCCATATTTCAAGTTCTTTTGCAACATCTGATATTTAGGCACCTGTTTTCAAAAGCACTACATCTGCCCTCACTTGATTTTAGCGATAGAATTTTTTGTACTTATTGAATAGATGTCTTCAATATCTGAAAGCCTTCTAAATAGACAAAGACTCTTCTTACCATGGAAAAAATGGAGCACTCACTCTGAACAAGGCTTCAGAAGAAATATGCAGAATGAGCAATATGGGAAGTATAACCAAACTGTCAGTGCCTCCCTTCCAAGGGATTGTAGAGACCGTAACCTTGTACTGAAGTTGGAGAAATCCTAAAATTCTTATCAGCCTCTCAAAATTACAGTCCATAGTTTGCTCTAGGGAATGCCACACAGTTAAACCAGTTTAAAATGGTTTTACTTGCATAGTACAGTGGTAAGCAGAGTTTAAATCAGGTACCAAGTAGCAGCAGCCACACTCGGATATAGATACATAGAAAAGCTATCCTCCAAGTCTCAACGTTATAACAATCTCTGACCATACTTCAAAAATAAGTATTCGATGTATTACATGACATAGGTTATGTTCGGGTGCCACAATAATTGTTTATTGTGACAGGAAGGAGCCAAGTCCCCGCTCCTCACGTGACTCTCAAATTAAGGAGATGTCTACTCTGCCAGGTTACCTTTGTAGGTAGTACCCCAGATCAATCACCTCGGCCAAGAATCTTAAACTATTCCATTTGCTAAAATATTACAAAAATCACAATGTAGTACCTACTCATGAATGAGGTAACTGCAAAGCTTCTTCTCTGCACGACGGCTATCAATTTCATCAACCCATGAACAGTTCATTAAAGAAAGCATTGTATCATAGCCAAAATGGGTAACTTGGAATCTCCTTCCTAGGGAGTACTGGCTGATAAGAGATAACAAACACGGCATAGCAACTAACAGAATGCACAAACACTTCCAAGAGGAATAAAAACTGCTCAAGGTAGGGGGTATAACAGCTACACTCAGAGGCCTCAACCTAGTGAACAAAATCTAGAAAATCTTGTAGATCTTAAGTGCAGAGTACACTGCCCTATTCCTTAGGCCAATAGACTGCCATCCTAAATTATCCACCTTTGCCACATCCCAAAAGCTTGTGCAAAACACTGTTTAACCTATGGATGCAGCAGGGTACAAAGCCTTTTGTTCTTCCTGTGTTCTTTAAATTCCTGCATGAAATCCAGGCATTCACTAGTACTATGATACAGTGAGATCATAGTACCTCTTGCTGTACAACGTGGAGAATTGTGAATGAATGTTGATACTCAGAAAACATGGTTAAAATTAATTGGATTAATTCCCAGCAAAAAAATAATCAGATAAATAAATTTTAAAAATCTACAGTGCACTGAAATTATACTGCATTTCTAAAAGCTACCCCACATATTCACATTTTAAGACATCCTTACTAGGTTAAGACACGTTAAAATGAAGTATTTCCCATTAAAGGTGTCAAGAAATGGGATTTAGTTTTATTGCATGACGTTGCATAAGAAAGTATATTGTTGAAAACTGTAAGGCATCATGCAATTATCCGTAAGCTGATTCATTACTATTCTTTGAGAGGTGGTTATACACTCTACATTTATAAAACCAGTTTTGAAAAAAGTACATAAAAATTTAACATGATGAGCATTATATATGACCAACAAGTCTGCAGAGTTGAGCTGTTAAAAAGTGCATTCAAAAAAAACACATACTGAGCTAGAAAGTCACTGTCACACAAAAAAGGACTGCAGACAAGAGACAAGCTATGAATCCCCAAAGAAAGTGGTTTTATAGGACTAGAGACTAATGTTACAAGATCCAAATTGACAAACTTGCTTAAAATCCGTTTTCAGTCTTTACACTTAAAATTTAACACAATTGATACAATAATAAAAAAAATACGCTATTGTAACCAAAGTCTATTGAGTTCAAGTTATGTACACTGAGAGATCAAATAATGAACAGGCTTGGGATAGTATGTACTAATGTGATTTTGGCATTAATCAATGTATTGTGCCATCCAACGAAATCCTTCACCATAGCCTTGTCTCTTTAACACACTGCACATGAAGACTTCTAAGGGTCGGGTGTTCAATTCTTTCACTGAAACATTCCCCTGAAAATGACATGAAAATAAGAAGGTGGGTCAATAAATTGAAACTCAATCTTTCCCATTTCTCTGTACCCTTTGAGCCTCAAGTAGCCAAACTGAATGACTTCCTATCAACTGAGACCAATATGGTGACAGCAACCCTCTTCTGGCCAGTTCTCCAAGCCCTGTTAAAGATCACTACAGTAATCCAACCTAGAGGTTGGGTAGGGGAGCTATAATTGAAAACAATTCAGCCTTATAGTTCTTTTCACCTCCACCCCTCTCTTCTTTGGGACTGTCTTCAGCAGTTAACAGTACACACAAACATAGCTGCCAAGTCTCCCGTATTCCCCGGGAAACCCCGGGTTTTCCAGCAGTTTCCCGCTGGCAGCCCGGATTTTTAAAAGCCCCATAAATCCCACGGATACTTACCGGCCTGGGGAGGCTCCTTCTGCGCATGTCTAGAGTCTCTGGACATGCACAGAAGCGATTTCTGGCGCTGCGGGCATTTTGGACATGGGCAGAGCATGCGTAGAAGCGACTTCCGGTGCTGCTCTGCCCAGTTCCAAAATGGCCGCAGCGCGACTTCCGGTGCCGATCCTGGATTTTTCAACCTGGGAGTTGGCACCTATACACACAAACTGCCTTTTGTTTTACTTTCTCAATAAAAACTCATTTTCTGGGAAAACTCAGGTTTCATCTCTGTTGCACCCACCCTGCAAGTACCTTACAAGGGTGATCTGCTACCTATGCAGTACTGCTGCATGTTTTGTTTCTGTGCCAGTTTTGGGACCTCTCCACTATACTAACAGGATTTCTCACTTCTAGCAGAATAAAGTGCAGGGGTTTGAACTAGAGGACCAACAGGACCCCTTTCAACTTTACAATTCTATGATTCCATAAAGACACAACCACTGAGGGAATAGGTTCCCCTAGCACTAGAAGGCAAGTGTCTTTCTCTCCATTGTCATTCATGTTCAGGGAGGGCTTATTTCCTGAGCACGGAAAAGAAAGTTTCAGATGAGTGAGTGGTAACATTTTCAGAAGCACAATAGAGAAATCTGCTTCTGGTATTCAAACATAAAAGTTGCCTATTGTAAATGACACAACCCGGGTTATAATGATATTTAATTAAAATATTTAAAATAAAATTTGTTTAAAATTGGAACCCTTCGGTTTATTGCTAGAGGCATTAGCAAGAACATTTCACAAGGCAACAATTCAGATTTCCATTAGACAATTAGCTCTAAAAATTCTGTATTATATTAAAAGTACAATTTAACAAAGCCATCTTGGCTTTATGGTGAACAAGTAATCTGTAAAGTCTTACTTGTTAGTGACTTATTTTAAAAAGGACTCTATGAAGTCCTGTAAGCATCCTTTTAAAAATGCATCTTGAGAACAATATAGAACCAACAAAGGATTATCGTATTTTTCCGTGTATAAGACCAGGTTTTTCCCCTTTAAAATGTTAAAAATTAGGGAGCGTCTTATACTCTGGGCCATCTCCCCCCATTTTCTCAAATCTGAGTCCCCAGTCTTATAGACGGAAAAATACAGTATATGTAAGCTTTCAGTAAAGCAGACCACAGAAACACTAGGGGGAGAAAATGATAGGCACATTGAAATTACGTATTTTGAAGCAATGGGAACTGGACAATTAATACCTTTCCTGTTGTCTGGCCATACAAACCGAACATCTCTCTTAGCCCTTCTTCACTGATGGCTTCTGGTCTGTCAATCTTGTTACCAAGAATTAGGATAGGCACATTAGCAATAGTTTCATCTGTCATAAGTGCCTATGTAGAGAGGAAAGACACATGTGTTACATTCACATACAACATACACGAAGTCAAGCTTCAGAGAGTCAATGGAGAAATTTTTGACACCTTTAAAAATATTTCATTGAAGACTCTCTCTCACTCTTACATCAAGGCCAAAATATATTCAAAAATAGAGAGAATTGCCACACATTAATCAACCATAACATGGCTTTCCTCCATTAAACTAAACAAAGATTCATTAATTAACCAGGAAAGGGGGGAAAAGTTTTACAGAGCAAATGTATAAAACCAGTAGAAATACCAAATATGATAGATAGTTGTGAAAATCAAATGCAATCATATAATCCAGTGACAGCTTGTGCTTAATGAGACTGGTGGGGCAGAAGGCAGGGAGAAACAGTAGGTGGAGGCAGAGCCAACTAATTCTCGTTTTGTTCCCTTCATCCTATTTTCAGAGCTCTACAAGGACAACCTATAGACTAAGGAGAATGAAGCTGACAGGTAGTACCACCCCTGGGGTGGTTTTAAATAGGAAGACCAACACTGGTGGGGCAATGCCCCATTTGCTCTTATGCACCGGTCTCCAGCAAGATAATCTTTCCCCAAAAAGTTCTCTTTTTATTTTTATTTTATTGTAGGCTCATATATGATGCTGTAGCCATACAGATGCAATGCCTCCCATCCCTGCAAAACACACTCTCCCTCTTTTCCCCATCCATCGAAATGTCACACACTTCACTAGCATTTTACAAAAACCAAGTACATTACTAACTCACATCAATTTCTTGCTTTGATTCAGCCAGTCTGTCACGATCTGCACAATCCACCAGAAAGACAATCCCATTGATGGCAGGCAGATAGTTTTTCCACACTCTGCGAGCTAACAAAAGAGAGTTATAAAGGAGCTGCAAGAGGAAATTATCTGTTATTCTTATAACTCTATTCATAGTAACACCTCATTAAGGAGCAGAAACTTTAAAAAGGGCATTAGGAGATATATTTAAAAAGCTTTTTAAAAAGCCCACTCTCTTTTGTTCTACAGTGTGAAGTACTGGGTTTAAAACAGGAAAACCATATTAGTTTTACTGCAAGAAACAGCCTTAATAGCCATAAATCCACTTCTAACCATGTGCTACAATACATGGCTTGCAGGTTTTAAAAAAGAATGCTAAACTTAGTGGTGGAACTTAAAAAACACAACAAAATGGCAGTATCGCCATTAAAAATATATATCTCTTAAAAAATTAAACAACCGCCAAGACAATAACATATTTTCTGTTTCAGCCTCTAATAAATTCTAGAAAATGCCCTCTTTGATCCACCAGATACCACACAAAACCAAGTAATATTTGAGGATCAGTTCACTGTAAGGGAGGGGGGTGTATCCAATGTAGTCATTATTATCGTGGAACTTCCTTTTTCTCTCCTTTCTTCCAAATCTTAAGAGCCTTCCAAATCTGCTCTGGGGGTTCCCCAATCCCATTGGAACAGATTTTGGGGTCACAGGGGTAGGAGAGGAAGGGGGAATTCCATTGCATGAGCAGAAGTTGTTCCAGGAACACAGTGAACTGCATTGGGTACAACTATTAACTTAAATCCACTAGATCAAATTGCTGCCTTAACCTATTTTTATTGTGTATAAAGGTGTTTCACAACTTTAAGCTCTCCAAAGATTCAGAGACTAATTAAAAGCACACATGGACTTTTATTTTAGTATTGCATTGAAAATTAAATGCTGCAATAATCCTGGACCTGTTAGAAGATTCTATCACCGTAAGCGTAATGCACTGTGTCCATTCTCTTAAGTACAAATATTGCAGTTGAAGCATCCTGTAGCTCACAATCAAGTCAGTTTGTGTACCATGTTGGTTTTTCTTTATCTTAAAGTGGTCATTGAACGGGGTTGGTTAATTGAAGCTCACAGGTGTATGTCTGCAGTTTGACCTACTTAGCTGCACACCTGTGGTTTCTCGACTTTTTGCCTAATTAGAAGGGGAGTTACTTTCTGCACCAATTGCAGGAAGGGATGTGATAGGATAACTGATTATTTGAAAACTGTATTTAAGTTGATCAAATGTTTTGTATGCTGCTGGTGAGGAGTGGTGGTGGCTTGCAGCGTTTGGCTGTTACGTTTTCAAAATTAAAACTACGCAAAGATATTGCAGACAGCCTTTTATTTCTATGCTCCAGTCGCTGTGCACACACTGTTGGTGAAAAAGTCCAACATCCCACACACCTTACATGTGTATATAACAGAACAGAACAAGTAGACTACAGTAAAAATTTAATAAAATCAGGAATGTTTTCAGAATTGAAATTACACAACCCTCTTGCAATACAATAACTTTTGATGTGCAACCAAGGAAGCTTAACATGTTAAAAGAAGCCTTCTGCATGTTGGCATTGCTTACCTTGGGTATGTCCGCCTAGATCAAAAGTAGTGAAAGTCATACCAGCAATTGTCAGCTCTTCTGCAGCTGCGGAAACAGAAAATAATATTTTTCAAAACCCTATCTCTCACAGCAAACTATTCTCTAGTAAAGGTAATAATCATACAGTGGAACCTCGGTTTACGAACACCTCGGTTTACGAATTTTCGGTTTTCGAACGCCGCGGACCCATCTGGAACGGATTAATTCACTTTCCATTACTTTCAATGGGAAAGTTCGCTTCAGTTTATGAACGCTTCAGTTTATGAACAGACTTCCGGAACCAATTACACCCATGCTTCAGGTTAAGTACATTTCAGGTAGAATATTCCATGGACCCGTCTGGAACGGATTAATCCACTTTCCATTACTTTCAATGTTTATGAAACTTTCAGTTTATGAACGCTTCAGTTTATGAACAGACTTCCGGAACCAATTGTGTTCATAAACCAAGGTACCACTGTACTGATAAACCATATTGCATTACAGTGGTACCTTGAGTTACAAACGCCTCAGGTTACAAATGCTTCAGGTTACAAATTCCACTAACCTGGAAGAGTTACCTCGAGTTGAGAACTTTGCCCCAGGATGAGAATGGAAATTGTGTGCCGGCGGACCTCCGGAACAGACCTCCGGAATGAATTAAGTTTGTAACTAAAGGTACCACTGTATAGAACAAGGTGATGAAACTGACCCTATGCATGCTTCCTTGGAAGTAAATACTACTAATCACCCGCAAGCATGCATAAGGTTGCAGTCTAACTTACACTGAACTGAACAGTTTAAAATTAGATTATTCTGGTTCCCCATTCCTGATCTAGTTCAATAGTCTACTAAAGTCCTGAGATTTGAAGCAGCACTGGGCATATTACAGTGGTACCTCGGGTTACAAACACCTCGGGTTACAGACTCCGCTAACCCGGAAGTAGTACCTCGGGTCAAGAACTGTACCTCAGGATGAGAACAGAAATTGTGTGGCAGCAGCGGAAGCCCCATTAGCTGAAGTGGTACCTCAGGTTAAGAATGGTTTCAGGTTAAGAACAGACCTCCAGAACGAATTAAGTTCGTAACCAGAGGTACCACTGTATGAGAGAAAGGATATACAGGTATTGACTTACTTGCATGTAGTGTGGGGACATGCTGACCCAGTCTGCCATCTTTAAGCATATGCAGGAGAGTCGTTTTTCCAGCATTATCCAAACCAAGGAATACTAGCTTACCAGTTTTTTTGTACAGTCCTGGAAAAGATAAAAAAAGTATTTGGTGTCTCATCATAATAGAATGTCTGATGATTAAGTTTTGTTAAATGCTTATTTAGGATGGAACACAACAATTTCCCTATCATCACATACTGTAATCTCAAAACATTCTACATATGTACATACAGCCATGCAAGTATTCAGGATCAGGTTACTCTAGAAAAGATGGGAAGAGCTTTAAGACAGAATATCATTTTGGCTCAAGTTTATCTGCTAAAACTAAGAGAAGCATGCAGTACAACAAGAGTAGGAGGCTCCATCTAAGATCTCCACAACACTTGGGGAGGGATCGTAGGTCAGTGACAGAGCACATGCTTGGCATGCTAAGCTTCTAGGATTATTCCCTGACAATTCCAGATAAAAGCATCCAGTAGCAAGAGATGTGAAAAACCTCTGTTTGATACCTTGGAGAGCCACTGCCAGAGTAGACTATTGAACTAGATCAGGACTAGCAAACCTGCAGCTTTCTAGATGTTGCTTGACTTCAGTTCCCATCAATTCCAATTCAGCATGGCCAATGGTCAGGAATAATGGGAGTTGAAGTCACATGGGTATGTATATCTACATTTTGAATGTTTGTGTTTTCATCCAGGCAGACATTCTCCTTAGCTGAACAAAAAGTCAGCCCTCAGATGTTTCCTAACGCATTATTATGATTATAATGCAATTATAGTTATGTTTCTAAAATGCCATTTTTAATTTAAGCCCGTTTGAGTAATGAATAGTAGAAAATAGGAGTCAACTGAACCAAGTTTTACTGAGCCAGCTAGGTTGACTGTGAAAAAAGAAATGAGAAAGGGAAAGTTTCAGAGCTGCACACAAATCTTTAAGCAGAAATTGCAAAGATGAAAACTGATAAAACATATGTTGAGTTCTAAAAGTTATTCCTTTCTCAGTGAGTTCTCAGTCAATTACCCCTTCCCCACAGTGCCTATCTCCTTTTCAGAAACATTAAAAATTACTAATCATGTATTGCTCTGAAGGCCTGCAGAACGGAGTCAGTTCTGAGTGTGCTTTTCCCTCAATCATAACAAAATGTAGCCTGAAAGGCTAAAAAACAACCTTCCATTAGCATGCATCATCACAAAAGGAATGGAAAAGGAATGCATTTCAGAGCTTAAAATAATACATCCTAGCTTAAAATTCATGCTTTATCCATGTATTGATTTTTTTAAGGTGAATAATAGAATTATAGAGTTGGAAGGGACCATGAGGATCATCTAATCCAACCCCCTGCAATGCAGGAATCTTTTGCCCAATGTGGGGCTCCAGCCCACAACCCTGAGATTAGGAGTCTCATGCTCTACCGACTGAGCTAACAGGGGTTATTCACTTTTAACAACTTACCCATAAATGGTGAATTTTGACACTTGACTGGGAAGGGCCATAAATCCCAGGTGTCTCCGTACCTGAAACCCTCGAGGGCCATTGCCAGTCAGCATAGACAATCCTGAACTAGATGAATGGTATAAGGCAGCTTCCTGTGTTCTCTCTGAGCAGTTGCAGGGGATTTCAAAGAGCTCTGCTTACCTGGCAAAATTTCTGAACATCCAGTCTAGGAATCTACTTTATACTGTATCAGACCCTAGGAATAAAAGAATCTACCTTATACTGTATCAGACCCTTGGTCCATCTATAGCCAGTGCTGTCTACACCAACTGGCAGCAGGATTGCTTTTTGAACTTTTGCATGCAAAACATGTGCTCGAAGCAATGAGCCACAGCCCTTCTCGTGGTTACTGCTGCCGCTAAGGAGGAGGAGAAGGAGGGATCCCACCAGAGGGACCCAATCCTCAGAAGCATGTACAAGGTGGCAGGTGATGACTGCCACTAATGCACCTCCTGAGCACCAGGGGGGCAGTGGTGGGACTTCCCAGGGTGCTGGGGCCTCAGCTCCGAAAGTCTAGCTAACTTCACAAAGGATGCTTCTCATACATAGCCTATCTCTGTGTAAGAATTATGAAAGCAATACTATTTTAGACATATTCAGGATGTGATGAAAAGCACCAGTAGACCTTTAGATGAAGATGAACTCCTCTCTGTCATAAACATAATGATGTGACACATTTGCTTCAAAATTGCAGTGAAGCTCTTCACACTGCTGGTCCTAAACGGTTTATATTTTTAGCTTTTGCTGCCCTGCTCTTCAGTTCAACAGATTCTCAAATCGGCTTATGATGAAATTTAAAATCCATAATGAAAAACAGGAAAGCAACACTTTTCAAAAAAGACAGCAACCACCAAAAGCAGAGCTTTTAAAAAGACCTAATAGCTTTAAAAAGCTTGGGGGGGGAGGGATAAAAATCCTTTCCTCCCCAGACTTGCAACTAGGGAAATAATTTAAAAGTGAGGCTGCTACCTCAGAAAAGACCTATCCAGGGCCTTCACCAGATTTGAGACGGTCCCTAGCATAGTGCCCTCCAGTGTGCATAGAAACACACCATTTAGGTTTCCCAATGAAAGCTGCCATTTTAGTTTCCCACAATTCCTTGGACCAACACTATGTCAGGGGTGCTCTGGGGCATCCCTAACGGTTGGCCATGCTAGTCGAGACTGATGGGAATTTGAGGGGGTGTGTGTAAAACCAACTGGAAGGCAACAGGTTCTCTACCCCTCCCTTAAACTGTATTTGAAAATACATTGGGATTTTTTTTAAAGAACTGGATTATAATTCATTCTGTTCCAGGCAGTAATGTAACTACTGTATTTTGAACCAACTGTTGTTTCTAAACAGTCTTCAAAGGCAACCCCAAGTACAATGCACTACAGTAATGTAAACAGTGGGGTTGTGCTGTGTTTGCAGATAGTTTTTGAAATTATATATACCGGTATATGTATGTATGTAATGTTAAAGTGATTTATTCTTATCAATAAGATGTATTTTCCTGCTTTAGGAGTTTACAAATGCACCATCTTAAACCATTTCAATGACCAGAGCTGCAATCTCATGCATCTTTATTTCTGAGCAAGGCAAGCCCCATTACATAGTTTAAATTTACTTCTGAGTAAACATGTGTAATCTGCAGTTCAGTGCTGGTTTGTACAATTTATTATGTTTGTCGTGCTAGTGAGTAAGCTAGATAGCTTTAAGAGGCAGTCTTAATAAGTTCATCTGTTACAAAAGATCTGCCCCAAGCAAAACTGCGGCTCATAATGATTTGAAGGACAAAGTTCGCTGCTGCTAAGCTTACTATGATACAAAGGTGCCTTTATTGCTTCCAAACTGGACAAAGTCAGAAGGCCTATCAGGGGTGCAGGCAATTCAGCAGGGATAAGAGCATTTTACAAGAACCAGTGGCAGTTTCAATCAATTAGAAAAGGTGTGTTCTCTCTTCAGGGAGACTTGTGAACAAGTACATTGTTAAGGCTTCGACAGGCCGCTTTAACATTTTATAGACCAAATTGAAAATGCTACTACATTTTAGTTTTTAATTGAGGCTTTATTACTATCCTCAATTCAAGGTATATATTTGCGGTACAGAAGCTAATTTATAGAGGCAGCAGTCAGTCTGTAATGAGTAGACCATAGTGATTATAATCACTAGTTTATTATTAACTAGTGCAGGCTTCCTCAACCTTGGCCCTCCAGGTGTTTGAGACTACAATTCCCATCATCCCTGACCACTGGTCCTGCTAGCTAGGGATCATGGGAGTTGTAAGCCAAAAACATCTGGAGGGCCAAGGTTGAGGAAGCCTGCACTAGTCCATTGTAGAGGATTGGACAAGATGACCCTTGGGGTCCCTTCCAACTCTACAATTCTATGATAGTACTTAGTTACTTAATCGTACTGCATGGACCAATGGTCCGACTCTGTATAAAGCAGGTCCCTATGTTTTTATTAACAGCACAATACGCTTTACAGATGGCATCTTTCAGAAAAGAAAATCAGTTCTCAGAAGGATGCTGCCCAATTTGGCAGCTGTCAAGCAGCTTCCTTTCTCACATTGCCGACTGAAAGTACTTTGCTTTCCATTCCAGCTTCCCATGTTTTGCAGAGCAAGGGAGAAGAAAATGCAACAGATAGAAACAAAGGGAAAAGGAAGAGCATTAGTAAAGATAGGTTGCACAGTACAGCATAGGCTGAAGAAAAATTAAACCAGAAATGGAACATTAGTGAGGTGGACTGGTAGCAGATATATATCATGACAGTTGATTGTCTCCAAGGCCATCCTTCCATTGACAGACAGCAGGGGTTTCTTTGAATGCAAGATGGAGGGAGGTATTTTTTGCTGGTTTCTCTTCCCTCCATAGTTCTCTCTGCTCCCCAAATTGGAGGGTCCCACAAGTCTCTGAAACAAATGGGTAATTTAATAGAAAGGGAGAATCTACCCCCCCCCCCACAAAAAATGCCTCTCCTACTTCCATTCATGAAAGCCTTTGCTGGTTCAAAGAGCCATCCATGGATAGATGGATATAATCAGTGTGATGTCAATGGAAGTAATCAGAAGTGTCCATTCCATATGTAGATGTCTTACCTAAAAACTGTAGTACACTACTGAAACCACTGTAAATCCAGTCAAATATAAAGGACATGTCCAAATCTTGCAGGTTCTGAAAGAAATCAAAAGAGAAGCCCCATATATCAAATGGCATTAACACTCTACTGAAATAACGTTGAAAATGAAGAGAGAAATGTGGAGGACTTGACAGAAATAACATATCCAGAGATAAATCACTTTTATTATTCAGTTGTGAAACCACCAATACTGATGGATTGGAATCTTTAAAACTATTCTGGAGAGGCAAACTTGCTGTTTTGATGCTTTAAAAAAGAAAGAAAGAAAGAAAGATTAAGGCCACATTCCACTGAAATGCACAACTAGTTTTTCATGTCCAACAGGGTTTGAAGTGTCATTTTTCAGGTCCTCCATCCCTTGAATGTGTGCATGCATGAACGTGAGACCCTTACAATCTGCTCACCCACAGCCTTTCTCTGCAGGAACAGCACAATGTGGAAATAAAAGCTGCAATCTTGTGTGACTTTCTGTGACTAATGCAACTTGGACTGCTTGTGGGAACAGTTCTTCTAGCATAAATCTGTTCAACACATCATCAGAAGGTATCTCCAAACGGCATTTTGAAGTGAGCTTTGTGGTATGCCAAGCATCTGTGCTACACAAAAGACTCAATGGGTATGTGGAAACCCCTTGACTTCATCTGAAATAACTTGGATCCAAGTCTACAGCAGCTATTGTAATATAATGGGATCATGTAAAATAAAAGTGAAGTAACTGTGTGGCTACAGTCCACACACACACATATTTAGTGGGGTTTCCAATGTCTGCTAATATGGAAGTGCTCCATTAATGCACAAAAGTCACTTTCCCCCTTGTATTATTAACAATGGAGAGAGAGAACAGGATTAGATTCAGAAATCACAGAATCCAGAAGGCACAAACAGGGAATTGAGTAGAACCCAAAGCCCAGAAATGCCAGTTTCATCTTTTTCCAAATAAAAGCATGTATCTTCTTACACAGTTGGTAACGTTGCTTAAAATGTACACAACCAATTACACTTTTTAATCTCACTCTAAAACTAGATTGGTTCCACATTCCAAACTGTTGTTGTGACACAGCATAAATCTAGTTTGGTTCAGACTTCAATGAATGGTAGGGAATATCACATCCAGAGGAGATAAAAAGGTATCATCTCTGCCAAGGGATTGTTGACCCCTTCTTTGATGTTTTACAAAGTAAGAATTTACTTTGATAAAAGTGGTGAAATACAATGCCTTAGAGTTTAACACTCCTCCCTTCCATATGAAAATTTAGAAGTACTTGTTGTGAACCATAATTTAAATTCATGGCCATTCATGTTTATTTAACTAGGTAAAAGACCCAGAGGAAAACCAGGTCATTTGTTTAGAGTAATTGGCAATGCTAGCAAAAACAATTAAGTAGTTCTCCCAGCATAGCATAATCGATTTCATATAATTTTGGTTGGGGCATCTCCATTTCAAAATACAAGCAATGTGACCTTCTCCAGCCAGACAGGTAACACAAGAGACGGCATCACAATATTATTCAAATTAAACTCTACTATTGCAGCTTGGTGTGTTGTCCGAACGTTCTCAGAAAAGTAAGCAATAGTGCTGAGTATAACTAGGGGGCATTGTGGAAATCATTAAGATTTTCACACACTATGAAAAAGAGCACTCTTTTTGGCCATTTTTTGCTGGGGTTCCAAAGGACACTAAAGTATTTACAGGAGGGTTAAACAACTGGTGTATTCCTTCTTCCTCTCCATTCCATGTGAGGACTTTGCCTTCTGTGACATCACCAACTAATTAAATGTACACGCTGCAGTGACATCATAGTGGCTACATGAATCATGACTGGCTGGGAACTCAAAAAGAGCACACACAAAAATGGTTTTGAATCAGTAGGGCAGCAAATAGGTACACCACCTAACAGACCCCTGAAAGCCCATTTTCCACACCAAAACATTCACCCAAAAAGTGTGTTACAGTACTGTAACTAATTAACATTCTGAGCATATCATGGTATGGAATCAAGTCTTAAACAGCCTTCAGCAAAGGGCACATCCTTCGAGCAAACCAAGATAATATCTCTCATTTGGAGGAGCAGGTTTTATTAGTTACAAACTGGGAAGCCTACAGGACCTACCGATTCTTATCTACTGGCCAGTGAACACTTCCCTCCAGTCTTAACTCTTAATTGCTTAGAGTGCATGAGATTGGTGTACTTGTATTAGGGTTATGCCATCCATCCCTTCCCTGCTGCCATTCATGTTTTGGGCTCCTACTCCCATCATGCCAGACCACTGGCCATTCTGGAAATAGTTGTCCAACACATCTGGAGAGTACTAGGCTGGGCTTATATCTATAGGGTTTCAATATAAAACTGTGAGGAAACATTAAAGTACAGCAAGTGACCCTTTCTTCCTGGAACTCCAGAACCAACAGCAAACTGTGGTCCAGACACACTGCACAAAGCATTTGCATCAGCCACTAAGAGATGAATTGGTATGAATGCAGCCGGGCCTGAAAGATCCTTTCATCCTGAATGCTGACTAGAAGCACCACAATTACAACAGATACTGGGGGAGCAGTTCACTATCACCACTGCCGTGTCTAAGGAAACACATGGATTCAAGTGGCCCTGACACTCTTATTTCCTTATCACTGCACTGTCCTACTTCCAATCAAAATTAAACATGCCTTCAGCTCCTTGAGTGTTTCATTTGCATTTATAGCCTGATCAGAAACAGATTGCAACACCACCAGGATGATTACTGATCGGGTTCAGTTTCCCTGATGGCACAGGAATCTGTGGTTACAACTTTATAAATGTTCACCCCTAACATCTGTGTGGATTGGGTCAGGTGATATGAGTTCAGAGTCCCTTGGCTGTAGTCAAGTGTAATCAAAACTTCAGTGATTCAGAGAAGGCTCCAATGTCCATTTTTGTGACAAGACAATAGAAACTGTTAGAAAGCCACATAAGAGAAACTTAAAACCTTTCTATTACCTGTTACCTAGATGGTGTTGCAACATGGAGACAGATGGTCAATCGTTTTTCTGAAGCAGTCAGAAACTGTATTCAGACTAGATCCTTATTTTCTCTTTTGAGAACTGCCGTGCTCAGTATTGTGCATAGGAAACATTTGAAAGAGGAGAAAAAACAACTGCTCCCAACTTGCTGCTTTATTTTATTAAAGTCCCTAGAACTCATTACGTCTCTCAAATACACTCTGAACTTCTGAAATACTTTAAATCACCACCAAAGAACTGCAAAGGTGGCAATCACGTCCTTTCACTCCCAGCAATGTCTATATATGTATTGGCCTCTCCCATGCAAATATATACACTCACAGATTTGCAATACATCTACAATAGCCATTTGCCACAAATTTATTATTATTATCCCACTTACCTCATTAACATTAGCTATCTGGAAACATAGAAAGGGCGAATAAGAAGAAAAAAGTCTGTTTTACAACACTTCCCCTCCCTGCTCACCAGGAATAAAATAATAATCGCCATAGGTGATCTGGTAGTTTCTCTTTACAAGTCTGGGATAGCATCTTACCGATTATGATACAAAGTAGCCAGGGCAAAATTCAACAGTTCATCAAGACCTAAAACAGCTCTATAGCCACTTTTATTAGGAGTGAGGAGTTACGGTATGTTTTCCTAGGTTCCTGAAGACTATTATTAATTATTATTTTTAAAAAAACAGAACCTTCTGTTGTTAACATAAAAAGCAAAGATCTACCACATGACATTTAACAAGAAAAAACAAATATTAGGACCTATGCTGTGCTTCCCCTTATTAGAAAAAACTGACAACCTGATCCTATGTTTATTCAGAATTAAGTACCACTGACTTTGATATGACTTACTCCCAAGTAAGAATGCATGGGATTGCGCTGTAAAAGGCTAGGCTAAACTATACAACAACTTATTAGATACAAGATGCATTACAAAGAAAACATTAAGGACAGAATGTGCTCATCAAATGAACTCCACATTACACAACAGCACGTCTAAAACTGACACTTACATGACTGAAAAGCAAAGGTCAAGAACAAGCAAACACAGCAGTACATACACGTCATCTGATTTATTTATTGCTTGAACAAAATACCGAACAGGAAAAGCTTCCAAGAGGTTTAGAAAAAACTATCTACTCAAGTAGCATACAAATCAGTCCACAGGGTGTGATGCAAAATAACTGCTCATATTTCAGAGGAGAAAATAACATGACTAGGCTTTAGGAAGTTGAGCTGGAAGGATCCTTTTGGGTTAAGCAATCTTGTAAACCAAAACAGAGGCCTCTGGAGATTTTATTTAAAGTTACACTTAAATGCAACACACTATATAAGAGAGGAAATTAATATATTGGATTGAAACAAACTATGGAGGGGGAGGACAGTAGAGAAGATACCCAACATCCAAAGTCAACATTTCTATTGCTAAATGGGAAATTACATATCTTACTGAGAAGCTTGATACTTAAAGGTAGTTTGTTCTTTTATAATTGCTGCCCTATGCTCCTTGCAGAAGGACAGACAGGATAGAAATGATGCAGTAGTAACAACAACAACAACAATCTACAAGAGTGAAATTGAATATATCTACCATGGGAAAGAGGAAGAGAAAGAACCAAAAAAGTGCAATAGTGAAGTTCTATTGGCATGCACGATTAAGGATTTTGTCACCAGCTATCTTTATATAAAAATCCTGTTTGGGTCTTTCATGCTGAGGCATATTCAAGCCTAACCAAAATCAAAGACATACGCAGTTGTTTGAGGAGAAAAGCTAACTTCCCATGTGGCATCTCCTGCATGAGGAGTGACAGAGATTGTAAAGTCTCACCACAGCTTTACCATTTGTTCATAGTAGTCACTCTAGGTTAAGCAAAAATTTGAACTAGGTCTGGATACTGGGCCCACCCTGGATCTTCCATGCACTGTAACACTGGCCTCTAGCACAAGTTGTGAAATGGGTCAGGAATCTCCCACACCTCATCACATGAAGTAAACAAAGTTGGTAAGGGAGGGCATCATTCCTTCCCCCATTTTGCTGATGATTACCCATTGCACATTTCACTACTAAATACTGTATTTGCTAATGTCCTATTCTAATGTCTATTACTATGTGTTTGGTGCAATGTGGCCTCCGCTGTGATGTTTGAGATATTCAAAGAAATGGCTCAGCCTGACCCAGATTCTTGTGGTTAAAACTCTTCTTTTCAATGAAGCCTGCACAGGTCAGAGTATCAAAACCCCACAAAACACAGCTGGTGTTCTTTATTTCAGAATGCTATGGCTTTGTCAGATATAAATCAAGATACAGCAGTGCTTTTTTGAAAGATTGATTTCAAACCTCTCACTGCAGGTCAAGGATGCTGATGTGATTTGCACACCCCTGCCTGAATACCTATGGCTATGACTACTGTTGGATGACTACTAAGAACACAGCAAGAGCAAAGTAAAAGTTATAGGAAATGATTAGGAGTAGGTGTCCTTTCACAAAGAGCATAATGTTTGTTGTTGCTGCTGCCCACACGCAGCATGGGGTGGCAGGGAGAGGGCAGATGCAAGAAAGTAACATTGCATAAGCATAGCCCATATAACTCTCTCCAATGCCTTCTTCCTACACTGCGGTCCTAGAAGTTCACAGTTGTTCTACACAAGCACATGGAAACATGCGCACACTTTCCTTCCACTCTACCATATATGCACCCAAGGTTTTGCCTCGCTCCCTAGCTACCACATTCAGAATGCAGAGTCATTTTTTTAGATCTAAACAGCTTTAACCCTACAGGAAATTGCATACATTTTAAAATCTATATATATAAAAATGTAAAAATCGTGAAATTCCGTTTGACACTTTTCTCTGTAACCGCTTGACCGATCGTCCTGAAATTTTGACACAACGATCCAGGCCACTCCTAGAGCGTTGTTGGGGCCAAAAATCCCTCAAATCGCACACCTGCCCAGGTACAGACCTGCTTTTCCACCAAGTCAAACAGCGCCCTCAAGTGGCGTAGTACCCCCTCCCTTCCTGAGAAATCTAAGCCACACCCACAAACCGAATGACATCATCATCAACCAAGCAACTGAAATACACCAAGGCAGCCATTTTATCTAGGCCTTTGTTTTAGGCCCCTGACAGGCTGCCAGGCCTCGACTAGGCCCGGGGAGGGGAACCAACATTGCCAAGTGGAGGTCGGGGCCTGCCTGGGGGGGGGTTGCCACAGACCGCAGCACGGCCTTTGATTTATGTAGGCCCCTACACTGCAAGGGGTTTTTACTTTACCATTTAGCACCACTACCCCCCCCCAAAAAAAACCCACCAAAAAACCAACATATCTCACCTCGGCATTGCAGACTAGGCCGCTTTCCAGACTAGGCCAAGTGGAGGTGGGGGCAATAGAGGGCAGGGATAGGTAATGGGTCAGAACGGGGGGGGAGACACAGGGATGAAACCTGCCCTCTCCACAATATCTCCCCTCGGCTTTGCAGACCAGGCCACTTTCCAGACTAGGCCAAGTGGAGGTTGGGGGGGGGGGCAATAGAGGGCAGGGATACGTAATGGGTCAGAATGGGGGGGGGCACAGGGATGAAACCTGCCCTCTCCACAGTGTCTCTCCTCGACTCAGGGGGACTCTATATTTTCCCTTAAAAACCCCCACATTGGCTTATTTTCAGGGGATGTCTTATTTTTTATTATGCGTCCAGCCTTGCCTCTTCCTTGGGGCCCTCCGGAACTGCGCCTATCACTATGTCTTATTTTCGGGGTATGGCTTATATTGCGCAAATGCTTAGAAATCCTGCTATGGCTTATTTTATATTTTATGGGTATGTCTTATTTTAGGATTGTAAGCCTCTGTGTCTTTTTTTTTTTTTAAAAAGACCACAACCATTAACTTTCTCTCCCCAGTTTAAGTCCTCAGATATTTGCAGTGGCCACCCCCCAACGCATTTACAATCCCCTACCTTCCCCTTGCCACTTCCTGGGTTTTTTATGGAACTGAACAACTCGGGTGCTTCATAACGTGCCTTCTGTTGACAGGCCCTTGCAGGGCCAGACAAAGGCCCGGCCCAGGTAGATAAGATAATGTATCCCTGTTTTTAACCCTTTTGTTACTTTTTTCATTTTACTGATTGTGAATATGCAGACCGAGGCCCCCTCTAGATTCGGAGGCCCGCGCCAAGTGGCCCATATGACCCCCCTCCTTCTGTCTGGGCCTGTCTGTTGCTACGGGGCTATGGGGCTTCGCTATTTGACCCCCCCTCGGAATTTTTAAAGTAGTTCTCTGCCTCCCAGGGCACATCATCACCCCCCATCCTTAATCTAAATATACAGAAATGCTCACGATGTGTGCGCAGGGGCCAATGTATGGAGATACGGGGGGAGGGGACAACATAGGGCTCAGACAAAAGTAAATACTGGGAAATTGAACCCAGAAACTGACATTTCCTTCTCCAAGGGTGGGGGCCAATGTAGGAAGATACCGGGGGTAGGGGCCAACACTCCCCAGGGACAACAGAGGAAAGGGTTTCCTACCGAAACACAGGGGTGAGCCGGAGTAGATGGAGGATGGGCAGGTTACGTCATGGATCAGGACAGGGTGGGGTGGGGGGACCACAGAAAAGAACCACAGCAACGCGTGGCCGGGTCAGCTAGTGTATTCTAAATGCCTTTATATTAGTCTTCGTGGAGAGGGCACACAGATTCAGGCAGCCCCAGTCCACACAGCAAATGGTCAAACATGATGCAAGAAACATCTGGAGGGCATCAGATCCCCCCCTTTCCCCTTCTAGAATAAAGGGATATTTGAAACAGTGGCTTTCTCCAAGCCAGCATACAGGATGACAATTCTAAGGTAATTATTTTATAAAAGTAGTAAATGATAACTTACTACTGTTTCGGAATTTCCCCCCTCAAAATTATGATAAATAAGTAGAAGAGAATTCACTAGATAACAGCAACAGCTTTGTTTTGAAATATCAATTAAAAACTCCTCTAAGAAAAATTACGGAAAGAGTTAACATGCAATCTGATTGCACTTTAGCCATTGTACTTTGTGCACCTAGAATTGTAGAAATTCAATCTTCTAGAAACAGCTTGGCAAATGAAAGTTTAAAGTCTACACTGTGACTCTGCAAGACTCACAGCAGTTTTACTGAACTTTGCATTCTAAGAACTGCCTGTATTTTCAACTAATTTTCTATTGATGATTGAGTTCTATTCCATTGTAAACTTCATTCATAAGTAAAGCAGAAATATATTATGGTCTCTGGAAACTAAGTAGTATCCAATTGCCTTGGAGAACAAGTTACCAGATGAAATATTTCCATATAACGGTAAATCAAAACTGATTTATGTGAGCCTTTTTCTATGGCTAACTGGTTACAGTACAGTGTAGTGAAAGACTATTAGATAGACATGCATTATTTGAGAGCTACCAAAGGGTGAGGTAGCACCTTTTATTTGAAAAACAGAAGCTGACCTGAACCTGCAGGCTTCTAATTCAACAAGCTATGCCAAGCAACTTTATGTGACTTCTGTAACTGAATACTGCTTACCAATCTTTGATGTCTCAATAACCAGTTAAGTTTCAAATCCCAAGTAAAATGGAATCCTGGTAAACCTTAACTGCAGTTGGTGCTAATGGAGATTTTGGGTATGCTTCAGTCTGACAGGGTATGAGCAGTGACAATTCACGCACCAGAACAGAAGAATAGGGGGCGTGGGCGTGCAGGTATATGACACCCAGCCTGCAATGGCTCACACCCAGTCTCTTACCGTAACTATAGTTAAGAAATTGACTATGCCCAAGTAATGGAATTACTGTATATCATGTGCATCTCATTTACAACACTTCAGTTTCCCTCCCTGTCCTCTGTATCAACTTTTAGATTGTAAGCTCCATGGGACAGGGCCCATGCCACTCATACCTTGCAAATAACTTTTGTGCATTGATGGAGCTATAAACAAACAGTGAGATCTAACTATTTCATCTGCACCATTTGTGTGTGTGTGTGTGTGTGTGTGTGTGTGTGTGTGTGTGTGTGTGTGTGTCCTATGAATGAACATAGTCATAGTGTTCTATACCAATGAGGTTCAAATTTCTCAGACCTTCAGTGATCCCATTTCATGTTCACAGAATCTCTGCTCATCTTCCATTGAATCATTGTGTTACTGTTTCGATCTAGTCATTGCCCCATATGTGCTGACAGGCCTTCCTAGAACACACACCCTAACCCCTTCACAGCTGCACATTGCAAGGCAATACTAACGATGACAAACTGTCTATCAGGCAGCTCATCCACCACTAAAAATCCTGTCATTGTGGAGCTACCAAGCTTTTGTGGAATTCCAACGTTTTGTGAACACAGTTTGAAAACTGCCACTCTATTGAAGGGTAATTCCGTAGTGACCAATATAACATCTGGAAGCTTATGTACATAACATTTGTGTTTTAGCTACTATTATTTGAACTCCAATTAACATTAAAATATTTGTGTGGTAACTTTATTGATCTTCCCTCCAAAACAAAATAAAGAAGTATGCTACAGGTAATTTAAATACTTCCTTTTTCTTGTTTTGCTTTTTTAAAAAGATGTGACCAACATGACCAACATGTGTGCGTGCGTGCGTGCGTTAGTTTTCTATGTATGACACTCAACGTGTTTTGTCACTTTCAGACCATGGCCAGTGCTGGATGATTTGGAAGAAACATACCAGAAGGCTCAAGGCAATTATTTAGTAATCCAACCCCTGCCATTCACTGATTAGTTTTGAGCAATCAAAAATATAAGGACACCTTGGGAGTGGTGTTGCAATTTCTTGGCTACCTTGCGTCTCTATCTCTGCCTCAACCTTTTAACACAACTGCATTCCAATTTCCTACCTTTCAACATGCAAGCAGCAACCTTTATTGAAGTTGCACTAGTACAATGCTAAAGCTAAGCAAGTATATAGGTCATGCCATGCACTTATTTTTTTAAACAAAATTTAAAAATTCATTCCAGGAGCACCTTAGAGACCAACTAAGTTTGTTATTGGTATGAGCTTTCGTGTGCATGCACACTTCTTCAAATACACTGAAACAGAAGTCACCAGACTCTTATATATACTGAGAGGGTGGGGAGGGGTATTACTCAGAAGGGTGGTGGGAATGGGTGATTGGCTGATAGGTGTGGTAAACCTGTTGACAACTGTTAACAACTGCAATTGGTCTTACAGGGAAAAACAAGGGGTGAGATGGCTAAAAATCTTTATCATGTATAATTCAGACCAGGTCTCTCCATGGTTTTAAGTTTGGTAATAAGTTGCAATTCAGCAACTTCTCTTTCATCTATTTCTGAAATTCTATTGTAATATGACAGCTACTTTGAGATCTTGTATACTGGTTTCTCTGTCTTGTGATTCCTGATGTCAGATTTATGTCCATTATCCTTTGGCATAGGGTTTGGCCTGTTTGTCCAATATAGAGAGCTGAAGGGCACTGTTGGCATTTGATGGCATACACACAATGCTAGAAGATGAGCAATTAAATAGCCCTGATGTTTGATGTTGTTGGGGCCAGTAATGGTGTTGTCTGGGTGTATGTGGCAGCAAAGGTGGCATCTGGGTTTATTGCAGGCTCTGGTACCAGTGTCCATGTGAAGTCTGGTGGTTGTATTATTGTGGGAGAGGAGTTCTATAAGTTTGGGTGGCTGTCTGTAGGCAATGTAAGGTCTTCCTCCCAGAGCTTGAGAAAGAGAACTGTCATTGTCAAGGAGAGGTTGTAGATCTCTGATGATGCGTTGAACTGTTTTAACTTGGGAGCTGTATGTGATTGCTAGTGGTGTTCTGTATTTTCTTTTTTGGGTCTGTCTTGCAGCAAGTTCTCTCTGGGTATCAGTCTGGCTCTGTTGATCTGTTGTTTAACTTCATCGGGTGGATATTTTAGTTCTAAAAAGGTTTGCTGTAGATCTCTTAGGTGAGAGTCTCTGTCTGTAGAGTTGGAACAGATGCGGCTGTAACGTAGGGCCTGGCTGTATACAATGCATTGTTTGGTATGTTTAGGATGGTAGCTAGAAGCATGTAGATATGTTTGTCGGTCAGTTGGTTTACAGTATAAGGTGGTGTCTATACACCCATCCTGTATTTTTATAGTAGTGTCCAAAAAAATGTATTTCTTGCATAAAGGTAAAGGGACCCCTGACCATTAGGTCCAGTCGTGACCGACTCTGGGGTTTGCGGCGCTCATCTCGTGCTATTGGCAAAGGAGCTGGCGTACAGCTTCCAGGTCATGTGGCCAGCATGACAAAGCCATTTCTGGCGAACCAGAGCAGCACACTGAAACGCTGTTTACCTTCCCGCTGTAGCGGTACCTGTTTATCTACTTGCACTTTGACGTGCTTTCGAACTGCTAGGTTGGCAGGAGCTGGGACCGAGCAACGGGAGCTCACCCCGTCGCGAGGATTTGAACCGCTGACCTTCTGATCGGCAAGCCCTAGGCTCAGTAGTTTAGACCACAGTGCCACCCGCGTCCCTTATTTCTTGCATATAATAATAATAATTTATTATTTATACCCCGCCCATCTGGCCGGGTCTCCCCAGCCACTCTGGGCGGCTTACAACAGAAGAATAAAACACAATAATCTATTAAACATTAAAAGCCTCCCTGAACAGGGCTGCCTTCAGATGTCTACTAAAAGTCTGGTAGTTGTTTTCCTTTTTGACATCTGTTGGGAGGGCGTTCCACAGGGCGCCACCACCGAGAAGGCCCTCTGCCTAGTTCCCTGCAACTTGGCTTCTCGCAACGAGGGAACCGTCAGAAGGCCCTTGGTGCTGGACCTCAGTGTCCGGGCAGAATGATGGAGGTGGAGATGCTCCTTCAGGTATACTGGACCGGGGGAGACGCTCCTTCAGGTATACTGGACCGGCATAGATTGGTTCATTGTTAGGTTGATGGTGGGGTGAAAGTCATTGAATGTCTAGTGGAAGGTGTCCAGGGTCTGTTGACCATGTGTCCAGATAATAAAAATATCATCAATGTATCGCAGGTACAAGAGAGGTTTGAGTGGGTAGGAGTTTAGGAAACGTTGTTCTAAATCAGCCATGAAGATGTTGGCATACTGTGGGGCCATGCGGGTGCCCATTGCTGTGCTGCTGATCTGGAGGAACAGGTCATCACCAAATTTGAAGTTGTTGTGGGTAAGGACAAAATGGCAGAGTTTGGTAGCAAAGTCTGCTCTGATTTTATCTGATATGGTGTTCCTTATAGCTTGTAAACCATCGTTGTGTGGGATGTTGGTATACCGAGATTCCACATCCATAGTGGCTAGTATTGTATTGTTAGGAAGGTTATTCAAAGATAGTATTTTCCTCAGAAAATCTTTTACACATTTTTAAAAAGCTAGTCCACTTCATAGCACTTTGTAGTGGTATATATGTATAACAGATTAAATACAATAATTTTAATGCAATTAGATTCACTATCAGAGAGATGGTGGTAATGGTGATCAACTAAAAGTAATTTACTGTAATACTGTTTCAATTTACCTTGAATGAATTTCATTTTTTATTGATTCATCCATTTCACCTAACGCTCCCCCCACCCCAAAAAGGTAGAGTTAGTAATGCAAAATAATCTACAATGACATACATCATCAGATTCTTAAATATTAGGAAATCAAAGTGAAACTTCCATGCCTGACCTACAGTGACCTACATTGGACTAAGATTGCAAATCTACTTCCTAGTAAGAAACAACTTCTTACAGATTCCCACAGCAGAATTTACAAGTTTAAATAGACGCGTGGTTAATGTTTAGTGCACTCCAGAGTCCATTTAAATACTAACATATTGATTTGGTATGCATTACATTCTACAAGTAATTGATGTTTTCTTTAAATACAGACCTCTTTCTTATATACTATTTTGTTGTTGTTAATCTTTGAAGACTTCGTAACTTTCTACCAATGTAATGCAATGCCTGCCTTCTTTTCCACATTAAATATTAGAAATATGTGAAGTTTTATATCAGTGAATAATATTTTTCAGTCTGCCTTTTGGTACAATTCATTTTTTGAACTTCTGACACATGCATAAATTTTTACTCACTTGTTCTAAATTAATTCACCTAAAATTCCTACCACCAAACATCAAGTCCACTAATGTGATATCTGCATTCCTACATCATTGATAAATTTAAAAGTAGGAGGGTGAGTCTAGTAAATCCTGATTACGAACACTACATACCGGTAGTTAAAGCATGTTCAAGAGGAACTAATTAGTATTAAACAACCTTAATGTCCATACCTATTATTTTTAACAAAGGAACACAGTCCCCAGGAAAAGCCTCCTAGCCTGTCTTCCACATAAGCATGGAAATATTTTAATGAGCTGGTTGAGTAATGAAATTTGCTTTAATACCCGTTGTAGTAAAACAAGCAAATGGAAGCACTTCTTAATAGCTAAATTATAATTATATTTGCTAGAAGCAAACAAAGTTCAACGGGATTTCCTTCCTGGTGCAAGTAGGGTTAGGACTGCTATCCACCAATACTTTTGACTTGCTTCTAGGGTAGAGCTGCAGGAACCAGTGATACTCCAGAAGGTGCTGGATTACTACTCACATCATTCCTAACCATTGAGAATACTGGCTGGGGCTGATGGGAGCTGAAGTCTAATACAGTAGTATCTGGAAAGCCAAAGGTTCATCACCCCTACTCTAAGTGACTTCAGATGCCCCAGAAACAGCAGTGAAGAGCAGATAAAATATTAAACAAACTAAAAGTTTATGGGTTATCACTTCATGTATGCATTTAATTCTGTACAAAATAGCTGATGGGACAAAAAAGGTTATTATAAAAATTATGGCGTGTGCTTTCTCCTTCTCCCAACCTGCTGTATATACTACACTATAATAGCCCACCAGCACCAAGGCAGCAGTTTCTAATTTTCAATTAAGCCCAGTTCTTCCCATATAGCCAGTGGTGTGTCTTCTGAGCTTCCCAGCTCTGAGAAAGTATCAGTATTAAGCCTTTTGTTTCATAATTATCAATCGGAAGAATTCACCAACTGATATCTTATCTGAGAACATCATGTCCTCAGTGAGAATGTGTGTGGGCATGGGCACAGCTTGCCAACTTGGTCCAGAGGTAGTGCGCTTGGCTTGACCCGACTTATGTTTATGTGGGAGGTTACCTGGGCAAATCACTATGAGTTCCGCATCTGTATATGGAAATGACAAGGGCCTACCTCATAGAACTGTTGTCAAGGGGGAAAGAAACAGAAACCGCCACACATCTTTTAGCTCGTTGTGTGTGCTATAGCAGTGATTCATTAGTGGCAGGTTGATATGTGACAGCGGCAAAGGTTACTACCAGTCGAATCACCGATCCAGTTTCACCCTTTGTGCTCCCTGCACTGACTCATCATGTGACAACTGGGCAAGGCACCTAATAATAATATTCGTTTCCTTTCTAAATTGCGAGTGTCATTTACTTAGGCAAAATGCATGACAGCACTGATGAAGTACAGAGCCACCAACATCTATTTTAAAATAAATAAATAAATAACCACCATCGTAAACAAAACAGGGAAGAATATAAAGAAATAAAGAGGAGGGCAGGGTGCGGGGGTAATGGGGGCAAGTGACAAAAGGAGAAGGGAAGACACAGCACGAGATGATGATGATTATTATTTTAGTGGGAAGGGGAAAGAATCAGTGGGGCGAAAGAAGGGATCTTTTGCGGGAAGAGGCAAACAAATGTCAGAGACAGCACTAAGGGCACAAGCAGAGCCAAGGGGTCGGGCAAGAGACGACTGGGCACGGGGTGGGGGGCAGCAGAGGTAAGGTGGGAGCATATGGGTAGCAGGACGGACCGGGCAGAGAGGGGCTATGGGGCCGGAGAGTCTCCGGGGGGCTCTGTGGGGAGGACAGGCCAGAGGCGGCGAGAGAAATAGGTGACAGTCCCTGGCCAACCACCTTCCCTCCCTGAGGTGGCTCCGCCGCCAAGCGCCACTCACCCGCTACCGAGAGCTTGGGATCCGGGCCAGTCCGTCTTCAGCTCCGCCCGGCACCAACACAGGAGCCCGAGGCCGCTCGGCTCGGCTCTTCTCCTCTCCTCCGCTCCGCCCCTCGCCGGCTCCTTCCTTCCGGGTCCCACCGGATTACGGCAGCCGCCGCCGCTGGGCGCTGATCCGCCTCCTCTCTCTGATGTGGATGGTCGTGGTCGGCTGGTGGGGCGTTTTGCCTCTGCCCGGGTCCCCCTCGAGCATCCCGCCGCCCAACGAAGGCTGCTTCCTGTTCCAGACGCTTCTCATTCAGAAAACAACCGCCACCATCGCCCTATAGCTGCCATCAAAGGGTCTGTTCGGAAAGATGGTCCTTTCCCTTCAGAAGTACTTATGGGAGGGGGGTCTCGCTGGAGAAAAGACGGCTGCGGCTTCAACCCAAACCCGCAGTTATTCCATCAGATATTGTGTTAGGCAGGATGCATCCACCTCTTATTTCCTCACCCCTTTATTATAATTGGGTGTTTTAGGGTTCCAAGGCCCCCTCCATATTTACCACGGGGTCAAGAGGAACATTTGAAAAATGAGAGATATTACTAGATCTGGTGGTCCTAGATATCATTAGGCCTTGCGTTGCATAGCTGCCAAGTTATCCCTTATTTTAAGGGATTTTCCCTTATGCTGAATAGGCTTCCTCGCGAGAAAAGGGAAAACTTGGCAGCTATGTTGCGTTGAGTTCTTTGCAGCGCAAGCCTAACCGTGACTACTCAGAAGTAAGTCCTGTTGAATTAAATGACGTTTACTCTCAAGTAATAGTTATGCAGCAGGTGAAAGTGTTCCTGCTACCCTGGGGTCTGTCAAACCACTGTAAGGCACAAGAGCCCTGCTAGTATGTTTAGGTTATTTTATTTTATTTTTTATTTATTGCATTGTACTTTTGTATTTGTATTTACTGTAGTTTTGCTATACTTTCTTTTTAGTAATCAGTTCATCACTTTGGGGGCTGTGACCAAAAAGCAGTACAGAAAATAACCAATGATGATGGCTGGTTTGCAGTCCCACACAGTCTGTGCCTTTCCCTTTCAGGTTCTCCTCCACCCCAGATGCTATGCAATAAGGACTTTGATATTGCCACATGTGTTTGTATATTTGTTGCCAGGGTGTGGGAAGTAGGAATACCATTGCCTCACACTGTTAGCTTCAGCTGCCCTCAGAATGGGACTTTCAGTAGGGAGCAGGGAACATGAAAAGCTCAGACACAATAGCCCTTCCTCACTCAGATCCTCTGGACTGTGAAGGAACAGGCTCAGGGTGCACAAGAAGGGTGCATGTTGTTGCCAGGGTACATGAAGCAATCATTTGGAGATTTGGGGGGGGGGGAGATGGGAAGAAGGGGGGGAAGCAGAGGGCAGAGGCCATTGGGCATTTAGCTCTGTTGGGATGCTGCCTGGTAAAGATAGCTTATCAGGCAACATTGGGGCGAGGTAGTTGGTGAAGTGGGGTGCCCCTGCTACTCTTTAATATACTGTACAAGCCTTTCCTCCATGTGACTCACTTGTTGAAATGTTAGGCATTTTGCTAACATTATATAATTATATATCTGTTTTTGGTCATGTTTTGCTTTTTAGAACGCTAATCGCACCCTGAGACACTTCATTCAAACATCAAATTACCGTAGGTAGGTTTCCAGGGTGCAAAGGGATTGTTAGCAACTCTGCAAAGGATCATAGCCTTAAGCCCACTAATTTCATTAGATCATCTTAACTGTATGCTGAATTGTGGTTAGGATGTGAATATAAGTAAGGTCCAATTGCTAGGTTCTTCTTTGTAAGCATGACATATTAGCTGGATGTAAAGATAATAATGATCTGGGCACTGAAATCCTGCATTCAGGAAGTCTTGGTAAATAATCTGCTTGTCTTATTTTGCAAAGTATTGTTTGCAGCATGAGAAAAAGAATGCCTGATTACCTTGATTCTTCCCATTGTATAATGCTTCCTTAACTTTTGGCTGCTGCATAGTTTAAGTTTTCAGTATTTGATCAACAAATGTATTCTGTACTCAAGTATTAAATAACTCAAGCGGCTGGCGTCCTTACATGTAACTTTGTAACTGGGGCCAAGAATGGAATGCACTAAACTATATTCTACTAATATCATTTCAAATAATTTTAGAAAGTAAAATAGTTCTGTGATTAGGAAATGCTTTACTAGGCAAATATTTAAAAGGGTTAGGTAACATTCGTATTGTTCAGGGCAATTATAAGTAAAATTAATGTGGTTTGGAGTTTTGTACTTGGTTTTTCCCCTTTCAGAAAAAAACTGAAAATACAATGGAAATAAGACTTGACTAATTAATGGGATAGGGATAAAGCTTAGTCAGTGTGACCTTGTGTCAGGGGAATGGCCCATCTGTAGAAAATTCAACATGCCAATGTGCCAGGTTCATCAGAAACATTGTCAGGATATTGGTCATAGGAATCTAGCAACCATGTTCTTCTCTCGTCATTAAATACTCCCTCCATTAAACACAAAAAATGATTGTGGCCTTCCTCCACGATAGAAAGATTGCATCATGGAAACGTCTTCTTTCACAAGTCACTTACTAAGGATGTTTTTTGATGTGCAGTAAAAGCCAGAATGAATCTTGTTGATTTCATTTTGATAGTATCACAGTTCTCTGCTTGCAGGATGTGTTCTTTGCCTTTTGGTATTACATTGTACAACCTTTTTCCCAACCCCACCCTTTCAGGTAAGGGATGTATTGGGACTCTCTGAAGCTGAGAATTTACTTCTTGTGACAGTTTAATCTAAAAAAAATTAAAAATTGACACAGGAACTGCATAAATTCAAGCCTACCAGCGAGCTACTTTTACTTTTATTTATTAAATGTCTATACCACCCTTCATCTGAGGATCACTGGGCAGTTTTAAAATATTAATACCACAAAAATACATAACAGTAGCAAGAAAAAACCCAACCCCCAGTGTTTAAAAGGCCATAGATTGTTTTATTAGCAAAAGGCCTGGGAGAAGAGGAATGTTTTTGCCTCTAGTGTGTGCTAACAATCATTATTTGCTACTGTCTTTGTAATAATAGTGTTATGAGTTGTGGGTACCAGATTCCCCTAAATTCTTGGGTCTGATAGGTGTTAGAATTTAATCAGTGTTTGGGGTATTAAAATTGATTGCCAGACACAAAATTTAGCAAAGTGTTAAAATACTGGCCAAACTAGCTTCCTATTTTCAGGAAATCTCCTGGGAGATTAGCCATTAACCAAAGACAAAGGGAAGGTAATGGGCCATTAGGAAAGCCAGACAGAGGGCACTTTTTGCCAGGCAGAAAATGGGAGGGGTCTGTTCCTCAACCCAGATTTACCGGTAGTTTGGAAGACAAAGGAGAGTTTTGAGGTAGAGTTTTAGAGGTGACTTTAGGATTGGGTTTTTGCAGCAATGTTGCAGTCTGTAAAATGCAGCAAGTTGGAGAGAGGGTCAGAGACATGTTTGACAGCATGTTGGATTTCTGTTTTAATCCAAGGCTGCAGCTACCGGTATGGAGGAAGCTAGACCCTCTTGGAGTGTGATGATGAAAACCTTTCCATTGTAGTCCCAGGTTGTATATATGTGTGAATAAACCATATATCATAAAGACACTACCGTACAGTCTCTGCTACTCCTCATTTCCTGAATGAAACATGAACCCTGTGTAAGCACCTAGAAACCCCTGGAATCTTGCACCACTCAGAGATTGGTGTAGCGTGCAAAAATACATATGTATATGCTTACCTTCTGGCTTTACCAACTGGCTTTAGATCACATTTTGAATGGCAGATGCAGAACATAGGGTGCATTTATATTCCGTTCCATATATCTACAAAAAGGAGGCTGAGCTAGAACACTGTAGAGTCCATGGACTGTCATCCTCACAAGTGCTAACAGTTGTTTCTGGGAGGGAAATGCAGCAAAAATGTATCTATTGCATTTAAATTATAAATCAAACCACAGTTAGCATAGGCACAGGGATTTGGCAAGCACTGAGGTACATTCGATTATCAGAGCCTGCAAAATTGTTTTGATCCCACAACTGAGGTGTAGAGCAGGTTGGTGTGAAAATGGTCTTCCAAGTCAAATCCTGCTGATGCAGAGCTTCCCCACCACTGTACTTTCCCCAGAAAACATGGGCAAAATATTACTAGAAACCATCCTCCCTGAAAAAGTATTTCCCAGACAGGAAAATATTCAAACTTAGCACCATGCTTATTATACTTCTATTGATACGTATATTAGAAGAGAGTGGAGAATTCACATCATTGTAGAAGTGAAGGCTGACATTACAAGAAGATAATGGGTGGCAGTCATTACTTGATGAAGACATAAAAAGCTTTTATACTTTATACATGGCATTCTGTGTAATGCCATGAGTCTGAGGAAGGAACTAATGCATTAACACTATTAGGTATCTGAAAAAGTGTGCATGCACACAAAAGCTTATACGTACCAAGAACAGTTGGTCTCTAAGGTGCTACTGGACAATTTTTTTATTTTTTTAAATATTTCGACTGTGTCAGACCAACATGGCTACCTACCTGAAACTATTATAATGATTTATATTAATTTATAATATAAATACTAGATTGAGGAACATGTTTAACTACATCATAGTGGTTGAATTCTTTCAACAAATGATATGATTAATCAATTGGTTAAAAAAAGACCACAGATATGTAGTATCTTGGTTTCTGTTTTAAATATAATGAAAATAAAAGCCACTCGATAGCACTTTTGACATGCTTGTTTATATTTATTTATTTTTCAGCAAAAAAAGATTAGAATGTGGCAGAGTGCCCTTATATCTGAAAACCTGAACCCTCTGGCTAATGGGGGAACCTATCACTGTCATGTTGGTGCCACTATATGAGGAGTGGGCAGAAAAAAGTTTTCAACTTTGTTTCAGCTCATTGGAGGGGAGAAAATAACTTTTAACTCATTGGCGATTCTATATAATGAACATTTCACATACTGTATACCAACAGGCAAGTCCCAAAGCCTGTACTCCCAAAATCATATAGTGTATGTAACGGAGTAAGTAGGTTAGTAGGTTCCTGTATGTAGAATGATTTGGAAGTGACCATTTTGCCTGCAGAATGCAAAGTAACTCGTAAGAACAGCAACCATACCCTCAACATTTATTTAGATAACTATCTAAACTAAATACATTAAACAACAGTCTATAAAACAAGCAGCAACAGGAACCGCCCCCCCCCACGGCCCAAGCCCAAACACGCTGGGTCTGGCTGGTGGTAGTTATTCGACAGCGAAGAAAGCTCACTCTGCACATCCTCAGAGATACCCTATTATTTGTTCGTCGCGCAGAATTACTGTGGGTCATGTCTTGCATTGAAAATAGATTTTCCGCGAGCTCGGTTGCAACGAACTGATACAGAATAGAACAGACTTCCTCAACCTCGGCCCTACAGATGTTTTGAGACTACAATTCCCAGCATCCCTGACCACTGGTCCTGCAAGCTAGGGATGATGGGAGTTGTAGGCCAAAAACATCCGGAGGGCCGAAGTTGAGGAAGCCTGGAATAGAACCACAAGCAAAAGTCCGGGGCAGCGCGCTCGCCGCCCTGTCCCTTTAAGCACCCCCGCCTCCATCTCTCCCGGGCCGCTGCTCTTCAGCCATAAGCCCCGCCCACGGCCCCTCTCGCTCACTCTGTCCCGGAAGTGCCACGTGTACGGAGTGCGCTTGCGCGGCTGCGTCCGGGCTCTTCCGGTGTGAGGAGGGTGAGCGCCTCCCCGCCCTCCCACTCTGGGCTTGGCGCTGGGGCCGGGCGCGCAGTCACGGGAGCCCGCGCACCGACAACCTTCCTGTCGCCACCGCTGCCACCTCCACCACCATGGCCCAGCCGGGGAGAGCCGCCGCCTACAGCAGCCAGAACGGGGCTGGGCAGCCGCAGCAGCAGCCGTACAGCAACGGTGAGTGAGGCCAGGCCGCGTCCGGGTGGGGTCGGGTGGGGGCAGCACACGGGCTGCGCGGAGGACCCGAACATGCCTGCGCTGGTGGCTTCGGCGCTGCCGCAGGTCTTACGCCTGGAAGGACCCTTGGGAGGGGGCGCGAGGCGAGTGAGCGCCACCAGCAAAGGCAGGGAGCGGGGTGTGTGTTTGTCTATATGTGTCTAATGAGGAGCGCTGGGTTTTCCTTCTCGTTTGTTAGCCCGCCTTGCTGTTAGAAACAAGGGCTAGACGACTCACACGGCTTTGGGAGAATGGGAGGGTTTCTACTTCTTAACCCTGACCCAGACCTTAAGGCTTCGTTTCCTGACCGGCTCCTTAAGTCGCGGTCACGGCTTCTCTAGTAGCGAGTGACTAATGGGGAAATGCTTTGAGCAGTAGCACTCTGATTGCTGTTGTTGTTGTTCAGGCTTGGTTTGATATCCGGGTTTGGCTTCATGGCAGACCTTCGTGTTTCCCTGCTATGAGACTCGCGAATGTGGGTGCCCTGGTGGCACCCTTAAAAGCGAAACGTTCCTTGCCGGAATATTCACGTACCTTAATGCAGAACAAAAGGAGAAAGTGTCGAGTGACTGCTCCGTACAACCAACTGCTCTTGTAACCCTTTAAAGGTAGTTTCTCGATTTCACAATCACTTGATCAATGATAAGTTGCTTCTTCGGAATAACAGCCCCAGAGCTTTTTGTAAGAATGAACGGCTTGAGGTGAGGAGGGCTGCGCAGTGTGGTAGTAGCTTTATTTTGTGTTCTTCAGCTGCTACAAAGAATCTAGTGCATCATGACCAAGAACTGCTGGTGTGAGTATTTGGATACAAAGTATAACATCGAATCTCTTTTATCTCACTGATTGCTCAAGTCTTTTACTGTGGAACAAAACTATAATCTGAGACTCTGTGGATACATGTCTGAACTATGCCCCTTCACCCACAAGTACACCTACAAATGTTTCTGGGTTAAGCAACACAATTTGTAACCTTTAGATCTGGTCCACTGTGCATTTATGTGGTTGGATGGGGCTGATAGAAAGCATTTGCTATACAGTATATCCTTAAATTGTCCTTGTTGGAAAACATAGGAGGGGAGAGTGCTCTTCTGCTTGAATCCTGTTTGCTGGTTTCTCACAGGCAATCACTGTGAGAACAGGATGCTAGAGTAGATGGGTCATTGGCCTGATCCAGCAGGCTCTTCTTTTGCAGCCCAGTTTCCGGATTTCTATTGTCTGAAAGACACTTTTCTTACTGATTTCACCAGTCCTTAGTAAGTACAGGATTTATGGGAATGACCACAGAACTTCATTATCTGGAATAATAAAATGCTATGGCTGGTGGCAACATTCATAAGCCACGGCTTATGAAACAATAGACAAGCACCATGGAAGTATGTTCTTCCCTATCCCTCCTCTTCGTGTTGCATGCTAGCTATAGCAAAAACATTCTGTCTTCTGTTAAGCCAGAGTTCCCATTACATACCAACTGGGAAACTAACTTAATGTCAGTCATCCTGATTTGCTAGCAAGCATCAAACCAATGAATTATTGCTGAGACGTATCGTGTGTAGAGTTTTGTAAACCATAGCATATAAAGCTCTGGACAATGCTGCCTATATTTCCCAATGATGCCTCTATGTAGCAGCAGAGTGCTGCACATTAGGTTCACATAAAATCAAGTTGCTTGCTCTTGATCACATTTCTAAGCAGTATCTGAAATCTGTGTAGCACCTTAAAAAGGAACATTTCTTGTTTTGGAATCCAAGGAGGAAACTAGGTTACAGATTCACTGTGGCATTTTAGAATACTGTATCTTCACTTAGCTGAAATATCCTTGAGGCCTCAGTCACCATTTTGAACTTGGTTTGCCTATGTGGCACTATATTTATGTGGTGGTGGGAGGATCTTGATTCTCCCCCCCCAAAAAAAGTATGGCTCTTACACTTAAATAGCTGCACATTTATACTTGAATATCTGCAGTTGAAATGGCTAGCTTTAAAAGATTGTTTTATAAAAATCATAATTTAATTATTTGTCTCATAAGAGATTCTTAGTAAAGTTTAGATACATGAATGTGGCTTGTGTTTTGTCAACATCATGAATGGCTCATATAGCATAAAGACAGCCCTTCTTCTGAACAACTTGTGCTCTAAATAGAACAATCTACAAGCAGAGAGTAGGTTGCCAAAAAAGTGCTGCCGTTAAAAATGCACAGTTCTGAACAAATGAATTTAATCATATGAACCTTTTAATGAGGGTGAAAGAGGAGAGCGCAAAATATGGTCTGAAGCTCAACATCAAAAAAACCAAGATCATGGCCACTGGTCCCATCACCTCCTGGCAAATAGAAGGGGAAGAAATGGAGGCAGTGAGAGATTTTACTTTCTTGGGCTCCTTGATCACTGCAGATGGTGACAGCAGTCACGAAATTAAAAGACGCCTGCTTCTTGGGAGAAAAGCAATGACAAACCTAGACAGCATCTTAAAAAGCAGAGACATCACCTTGCCGACAAAGGTCCGTATAGTTAAAGCTATGGTTTTCCCAGTAGTGATGTATGGAAGTGAGAGCTGGACCATAAAGAAGGCTGATCTTGAGAGTCCCATGGACTGCAAGAAGATCAAACCTATCCATTCTTAAGGAAATCAGCCCTGAGTGCTCCCTGGAAGGACAGATCGTGAAGCTCAGGCTCCAATACTTTGGCCACCTCATGAGAAGAGAAGAATCCTTGGAAAAGACCCTGATGTTGGGAAAGATTGAGGGCACTAGGAGAAGGGAACGACAGAGGACAAGATGGTTGGACAGTGTTCTCGAAGCTACGAACATGAGTTTGACCAAATTGCGGGAGGCAGTGCAAGACAGGAGTGCCTGGCGTGCTATGGTCCATGGGGTCACGAAGAGTCGGACACGACTAAACGACTAAACAACAACAACAACAATATAGATGGAGTAAAGAAGAAGTAAGTTTAGAACAAGCTGAAACAGGGAAACCAGTGGCCTGGATCAGACATAATGGGAAACATGAATGAGCTCCTCCTGGCCTTTATTTATTTATATGCATGATTGGAGGAGATTTGTTTAGCAGAAAACCAAGGTTTCTAGTTATGCCTAGAGAGGCCCTGAGGCCACTGGAATATGTGAGGGAAAGGAGCAAAATATCAGGCTAGTCTGATGCTTCACAATAATGGGAGAGTTCTTTGCTTGTGGAATTAGGAATTGGTTTGGCCACCTCATGAGATGAGAAGACTCTCCGGAAAAGACCCTGATGTTGGGAAAGATTGAGGGCACAAGGAGAAAGGGATGACAGAGGACGAGATGGTTGGACAGTGTTCTCAAAGCTACTAACATGAGTCTGACCAAACTGCAGAAGGCAGTGGAAGACAGGAGTGCCTGGCATGCTATGGTCCATGGGGTCACGAAGAGTCGGACAACAACAACAACAACAACAACGTCTTAAAGGAACTTTTTGACAGAGTAAATAAATACCCACCCTTTACACATGTCAGGCATACCGCTGGCCCACATTCCTTTAACACCCATACCACCACTGTGCAAGGCCAGCAGCAAAGCCCTAGTCATTGTGTGAGCTGATATTGTGGTTTGCTATCTGGAAGGTAATGTTTAATTGTATGAATAGGACCCAAAAATCTAAAGACTGTGTGTAAGGATGAATGTAAATGTAGAACTTTCCAGGTCTTTCAGTTTGTGAGCTTCTGAGGAGACCTGAGATTCCAGCAAAACTTGCCTGTTGCAGCCTTACATGACACACGTATTTCTTCCTCCACATCCTTTATACTCTAGTGATTCATTTCATTCCCAGAGAATTCTCATTGGACTTACCCTTGATGCTTTGCATCTCTTGATGTTCTCACTTCGGCTGTTGTCATTTATTTTCATGACTCCTGGGACAACATATACTAGCAGTGGGAAACTTCCAGCCTGTGGGCCTAATTAAGCCTGGCATGAGTCTCAATTTGGTTTTTGATGCCTTTATCCACAAAACACACCCACTTGCCCCACATCTCATGTAATTAGTGGTATCAGGTGTGAGACAGGTATGGATTTGGCTACAAAGGAACAAATGAGGGCTGAGGTCCTGATCATTCTTTTTGAAGTGGTGCTCCCTGCCAGGGCCAATTGATAGTTACTGGCAGGGAGTCCCATTCCGACTGGCTGTACTAGGGAGTTATTTGACCAAAATAGTGCAGTTGAGGGGGACTAACTTTATCTGTTTGGAGCAAGCTTTGAATTCAGAGCACTTCTTCCAAATGGTGCATTGATCCTTCTGCAGATGCATGCAGAGAGGGAAATACAGTTTGGAGGAATGGTTATAGCAAACCCCTTTGAAGGTATGCTTCCCATCTGTAACCTGATGTTGTGACAGGTAGGTGGTCTCTCACCTGTCAAAGTTACCTTGCCTGGGGGGTGGGGAATTGGGGATCCATCATGATGGCTGCCCAGTTCCCCACACCTGCCTTATACTGATACCAATCCTGTTTATCTTGATTTGAATTTTGTAATTTTGCTGTCTAGTATTGTTTTGATTCATTTATTGTATTTATTATACTTTTGCTGTACAGTCAAACCTTGGTTGATGAACATAATCCGTTCTGGAAGACCACTCGACTTCCGAAATGTTTGACAACCGAGGCACAGCTTCCAATTGGTTGCAAGAGCTTTTTGCAATCAAGCAGAAGCTGCGTCGGATGTTCAATTTCCAAAAAACATTTCAATACTCCCGAGTTTTCGGCATATGGGAGCCGATACGTTCCAAAGAGGAGGCATTCAGGAATCAAGGGTTGACTGTATATTTGTTTTGTATTGGGAATTATTTTTATTTCTCCTGTGAGCCACTTTGAGCCCAAGTTAGTTGCTGGGGAAATGACATACAAATATTAAATAAAATCATTTTAAAAATCTGCCAGATCACTTACCCTAAGTATTACAAGGATATCTGGATATTCTCCAGAACACATCTGCCTCGATGCAGATCTTCTTAACAAAGAATGCTTACAACACTTTCATATAATAGAAGAGTGGCAAGCTCTAAAGAATGGAAGAGCAGAATTCAGCTTTGAACGCCAGCAATGAAATGTATACAGGTGCAATTATAGTCTGGTATACCCCTGTTCATATCACCCATAAGTTTGGTCCTTCCACGGGTAATTTTGTCTTATGGCAACTTCACATACTCTGTGTCATTTGATTACTTTTCAAAATTATGTGACATTCCTGTCCTGGAACAACAGCAGGATATTATCTGGGGATGGGAAGGGAAAGCGCATTCCTAAATTTACTCATCTTCATGAAATCTGGCTTGAGGAATTAGAAATCAATGAGAGCACACTTGACTGTTAGAAAGTGTGGGATCTTGCTGCTTTCTGAAAAACAAAGTACAGATCAGTTGGAGAATTGACTGAATTGATGAGCTGTCATCTTGAAACTGAAAATCAAATATGAAAGAGTATCTTAGACTACTCATGTTTGGCAGTTACAGTATGCATAGAACACACAGCTTTAAAATAATTATCATATTGGCTACCAAATTATTATTTTAATGGCTGGGACATTTTGCATGCATGGGGAATGATTATCCCAGTAAAAATTATGCTGTATGGTAGGTATTATTTCTCATGGATCTTAGCATTTTGTTTTAAAACAGCAGAATTGATTATTCAGAAACAGATTGTATTTTGCGGAACATCACCAATGATGAAACTAAACTTATATTTGTTCACCAGCCACAAAACTGAACAAATAAACATCTGTTTCAAGATAAGCTATCTAAAAATGCAAAATTAAAAGATAGTCAGCATTCCATACCCAAATTTTTTGAGGAAACTGTTTTGGCAGGTTGCCCTTTATTAAAGATTATTTTCCAAATTATGCCTCTGTTCTTAAGGTACAATTTGAGAGAATGATGGGCTTCCTGATACTGAATTTTCTCAGAAAAGTTTTTAAGAACTATTCTAGGCACCCCAGCTCTCCATGAGTATTTTCTCTGAAGTGAAGTACCCGGTAATACTTTGGATAAAATTGTATGTGCATTTGAACCTTTTCAGGTATTGAACAATATTGCTAATAGATCCAAAGCAGACTCCCCAAAATCTATTTTACAGAAATGTTGTGTTTATGTACTAAAATGTTGCTGAAAATTATTTAACTGACATTAACAGTTGTATTGAGGAACCCAAGTGCTTACCATTCTCACATTCTACAAAATACCACATGCAGTTCTGCATTAGAAATATTGGAAATCCCCTTCAGTTTGCACCTTGGTGTCTGTCATTATTTGTTACTTGCTTAGTTATTCTACAACTGCAAGCACTGGAAATATATTTGTACTCCAGCTGATAAATTTGGTAAAATCTACAAAACAAGGCCTTTTATAATGAAAATAAGCAGGCTGCACAGTCACCACATCTTCCTTGGCAAAATTCTTTTTGAGCCTGATGCTCTTGATCTGTTACTTGGATCAGTGTGGTGGTATTTGATGTGACTCTTCAATAACAGGAAAGACTCCTGCAGTTATTTGTTGTTTCATCTTATTTGTAGCTGCCTGTTTTGTGTTTTTGTTTTATGCCTGCATTTGTTTGTGTATGGCCTGTGGCTGAAGCAAATTAACTATACCATGGTCCCATCTCTTACTGCCTCATGGCGGCTTGGAGCCAAACCAGATGTGACACAGGATACATGGGGAACATCTGCTGACAGCTCCTGTTCTGTTTTCAGTTTAATGCAGTTGCAGCAGATTCTAAATTTGATCAAAGCAGTAGTTTGGGATGGTCATGCCCCCCTCTTCTTTCACATTTGTAGGGGAGACATCAGGTCAACTTAATATTTCCTCTTTGGGGAGATGGATGGAAGTGTTGGATTTTTTTTTAGGGCTAAGCATCCCCTTCCCACAGCTGTTGCTCTGATCAAGCATGGAGCTCTCTGTGGCTGCATTAAAGTAACAATCAAAACTGTTGTGATACATTCCATATCAGGCCCATAGGGAGCCTAAAAGTTTTGGGAAGGGGCACCAAAAAAGCAATAGGGTATTTATCTGGTATGTAGGACTTCTAAGGACAAAATTGTAAACTTGTTTTTATTTAACCTTTAACTGTGCTGCAGCTTGTGTACATTCAAAATATTTCACTAAGCAACTTCAACAATTGCTACTTTTCTTGCAATCAATTAACAAAATGGTAACCAAACAAGACAAACTACTACCGGTAGTAGAAAGTCAAGAATGAGCTTCAACAGTATTCTTAGTTCATAACAAACGTTTTATTGTTTTTGATGCTACAAAATGTAGTGAATCTAAGACCAATGCTCTATCATCATGGTGTTACAGCTTAAAAGAGCAAGATCTGCTTTACGTTATTACAGTACTGGCAATAGCTTTGAACCTAAGACTAATGTTAAATTAGGAAAGCAGATATCAGCTGTTGCAGTACTGCTTAGAATAGTCAGTGCAGTCTTAATTAAAAGACCATGTCCTGGAAAAGCTGTTCCATATTTTGTGAGCTCATATGCAGATTGCACCAATGATGGACATTCTTCAGTAAGGGACTTTACCAACTCAAGCTCTGATTTCAAGTAGTCTAGCTTTTTACAGCGGTCTGGATTGTGTTTCAGTATTTCACTGAGTGGATTCAAATTGTCCTCATTCAGCGCTAGAGCAAATGTTTGCAAGCTACAGATAAAACAGTATTGTATGTCTCCTTGAATGTGTTTTTTGATTTATGAGTGCAATGGTCAATAACTCACCTAATTGGTGAATTTAGATACTTAAGAACAAATTGACCAGCTCTGTCAATCTTCCTTCTTTCCATTTTAATGGAAAGCATTTTGCCCTTGTCACATGATGTTTCATGATAGACAGATTCTGCTCCAGTACCAGCCCAAATAAGAGCATATTTAAGAAGAAAAACAAAGGTTATCATGTTCATTTTCTAAAATAAATTTAATTATCAGTTTATTAAAAGTTTGGGGGTGCAGAGAATTTGGGGGGCAATCTCCCCTGTCCCAACTACAGACCTGCTTCACGTGCCTCCTGCATAACACCCGGGTTGGTGATTCAGGGAGTTAACATGACTTAATTCCATTCCCTTGTGTAACCATGTGCCAACCAGCTTGCTATAATGCTACAGTGCTAATGGAAAGGGTCTCTGCTTGATTTGGGGCTATTTCCTGTCTCCTCTGGTAGCTCCCCACCTCACACCAAAGGCCTTTACTAAGGGTTCTTAGAACCTTTGGAGAAGATTTTTAAGGTCACAGGGAAATATAGTGAGGAGCAGTGGGTTTTGAATTGCCTTGGTGCAAGCTTCCCTTCTTTTTGTGCAACCATATGATGGCCCTTGTATGTAGTGATTGCATACCTTTTTGTTTGACTGTGCAAAATCTTAAACATGTTAGCTCTTATTATACCCATGGTGAACAATGATATGGGGGCTTTATAATGTGAAGCAAATTGGCAAAAATTGCATATACAGTGGTACCTTGCTTTGCAACTGCAATCCGTTTCGCAGAGGCGGTCGCTCGCTGAAGGCATGCTTCTGCGCATGCCATGTAGATCGCGTCTGCGCATCCGATGCTGTGGAACCCGGATGTAAACACTTCCAGGTCTGCAGCAGTCGCTCGCCGAAGCGGTCGCTCACTGAGGTAGGCGTAAACCGAGGTTTGACTGTAGTTAAAGATATGACTGCTTTCCCGGTGGCTTTCTCTCTGCCTTTAACTTGTATCTTCAGGAAAATTTAGTTTCTGTTCCTGAAATGTTTGTATTCCTCAATGGCAAGAATATATAGCATTTATCCAATTATTTCCCTCCTTCCCCAGGTCCTGTACAAAACCCAATGGTGAATTCATCACACTTACCAGGTGGACAGGGATACAATTCTTTTGTCCCAGGCATGTATTCTCAGCAAGCGCCTGCAAAGAATCTGGTGCATACATCTTCTGGACCCTATAACTATGGTGCACCTCAGAACGCTTCACCTTTTAGTAATTATCAGGGACCTGGGCAGACTCTTAATCGGGCACCTATTGGATCTATTTCTGTAGCAACAGCACAACAGGGACCTGTTGCCCAGATGCCTCCTCTATCGCAGAACTCAACTGCTGCATCAAGCTCTGCAGGTACCTTTCATTCTGGAGTTAATCTCCCAGCACACTCAAACTGGCAGTACGGACAGGCTCCTTCAATTCAGCCAGCAATGGGCTCTCAGCCAAACCATTTTGCTCATGCAGGGGCAACTCAGCCATTGTTACCTTCATCAGGGAATACAAATCCATCAGCAAGCTATCATGTTTCTTCTGCTGGAGGTCCTCCAGTTCAAAACAGCTATACAAAGCCAGGTAAGAAAAGAAATTCTCCCAATATATTTCTGCAACTGGAGTAGTAAAGAATATTGACTGTCATTCATTGTGAGCATTCTTGAGTCTAGACTTTTGAAATAATGATGTACTTAAAAGCAATCAATTTTGGAAAAACGAATAAATGTTCTCATGTGTATTGTGGGTGGAAATCAGTGCTTTTTTCTGGGGGGATGCAGAGGTACGCATACCCCTAAACATTTTGTGAATCTAAGTTTAGCCTCATTGAGGGGCAGTATTTCAATAGGGGTAGGAAAATGAGTGTACCCCTAAACATTTTTTAAGATAAAAAGCACTGGGTGAAATTCAACATTGTGCTATTATTATGGTTCCAACAGTGCAAGCATTTTGCAACAGACAAGTAGAAGCTTCATTGTTGCTGGTATGAGAAAAAGGTGGGTGGGGAGAACACTTTATCCCTGCTACATCATGGTATATGTTGTATCTTGTGGCATTATAGACAGAATGTGTCAAATGGGTGGGGGTTACACCATGCATAGCTCTTACCTACAGAATGATTTGTTACAATTGTATGAAACAAAATGAACAGGGCTAAACCTGGTGGTGTGGGTAGCCAAAATACATTTCACAATATTCACGCTACACTAATTAGCACTGACATTCTAAGTGAACTCCCTCAACCAGTCCCAGCAGTTTTGTATGACATGATTGCATTGTGAGTGACTATATTATCGTTATCATCATCATCCCTAGCCATTCTGCCTAACTAAGATTTCTGTGCATATTCCTACACCTGCTCTTTGGATTATTATGCAGATTGTATTGAAAAGCGGGGAGTAGAATGAGTTTGGCTTTGAATTTTATTAAGGTCACCTGAAATATCCCTCATGTAGAAGAAATTTAATGCACTTATAAAACCCTCTTGGTTGGTTCTGTACCAAAATAAAAGTAATCAGAAGCAATGTTGACTTATGTTCTGATGATTCTTGCAGGTTCTGTTCCTCTTCCAGGTAATCAGCTAACATATTCGCCAGTTAGACCTCCTTTAGGACCTCCTCCAGTTAGCAGTCCAGCCTCTACTCGGCCCATGGCTCCCCCAGCAAGCATGACACCCCAAGCTTTACAGAATTCATCAAATACACAAGGAGGTAAGGAATCGATCCTGTAGTAAGGAAATGTTATTTATTGTTACTACTAAGGATTAGTAGAGTATCAGTGTTACTCTATTAAACAGCAAAAACAAGAGTCTTGTTGCACCATAATATGTTTATACAGGTATAAGCTCTTAAAGGCAAGTGTATAGATACAGAGGTGAGTAGGGGATGGGTGGGGGTTAAAGATGGCATTAAAAATCTAAAAGTATAGTCTTAGCAATTCAATTAGAACTTAATTAGCTGTCCTCAACTTCATGCCCTCCGGATGTTGTTGAACTACAGCTCCTCTAATCCCTTACTATTGGTCATACTGGCTGGGATTGATGGGAGTTATAGTTCAACAACCTCTGGAGTTAACCATTCACAACAGCAGTCAGGGGACCCTCCCACATGGCAAGGGAGGAAGGAATCAGCATTGATTTATCATAAACTTGAGGTGACAGTCTTTATCCATTCATAACTTCCAATTCACTCTTATTTTTCTAAAATAAGAAATATTCATCTGGTTCAAGTATGATCAAAGGAATCTGGAGGGAAGAACAGGCCATCTTTTGTCTTCAAAATAGGCCAGAATAATGAAATATTGGCTGCAAGTGTCTTAAGCAGCTTTTGCTTTTCAAGTAGTTATCCCTTCTTAGGATCTGATTTAAACTCAGTGTGTTGTTTTATGTGCCAAAAAGCTTATGCCTTACTGGATTTATAGGACTACTGTTAACCTGTGGTGCTGTGGGACAGAGGCCAAGGGGTAGACACCAATTTTATCAGGCTGTGTATTTCTATATTTGCATGTTTCTGTACCAGAAAGTGCATTTGGAAAGAGTCTGTTAAAGGTGACTTCTACACATCCCTTCTCTCATCATTCATGTAAGCATGCTGCAGAAAGGTAGCCTGATTAATTGTGGATATTGTACTGTTTGAATGGGTGGAATTGTCGTGTAGGTTCCAGACTAAGAAAAGCTGTACATAATGGGGATTATTTAACCTTAACAACATTTAACCTTTGCATGTCATCCAGAATTGTTTTTAGTGGTAAATGACCAATAAGCAAGAACTACACAAGTACTAGATTTATGCATTTGCTTTTAACAGATGCCTTTCTTGGCAGGTGATCCTGCATCCACTGCAAGTGATGGATTGTTGGTCCAGAACAATTATGATGCAATAGAAGGAGGAGGCTTCTTGGGTAAGACATACTTTCTTCAATTTATCAGCCATCTCATTGCTACTTCATGACAGCAGCTTCCTGCCTCTTCCATTGCTTAAATGTAAATATATGGAGAGTTAGCTGTTTCAAACATTCTGAACCTAAACACATGGGCCTGTTTAATATCCATGCAATGGTGTGACAGGTAAGCCTTTGGGTGAAAAGATTTATAAGCCTTCTGGGGCAAGAGACTGAAGTCTGTAATAGTTTGGCCTCTGCTCTTTAGCCTTACCTATTTTTAACGAACACTGTGCTGATTTTGTTTGGAACTGTTTTACTTGTTTTTATAATGGTAGAAACTACTGGGCTTGTTTGATTATATTGTAATCTGCCTTGGGATCTTATGGTGAAATATTATGAATACTGTCACAGTGGCCGGAGTGGGCTACTTCAGAGTAACGACGCTACGCAGCTCTGCATTTTATTCTTTTATTGGTGCTGCGTATTTACAGTGCTGAAGTCATTGCTATTTACACGGAGTGATGTGGTCAGTCGGTTCCAGAACCTCCGAATGGCTTTTGGCGCGTCTTTCTCCAACACAAAAGCTTTGGCAGACCCATCCTCTTTCCCCTCCTCTTTCTGCGTAATTCCGGAGTTGGGGGGATGGGTCTCCCCCCCTTATTCGCCCCTTCCTGTCCCACCTGGGACCCTGGCTCCTCTACCTTGCCTGAGCCTCGGACACGACTTCCTGCTTCCCCATTGGAATCGGAACTCTCTCTGCTTTCCCCTGTGCTCGGGGATGGGCTTGAACTCAGGAGGGGAGGGACTTCGCGATATCCCCTGTCCCTCACATCCACCCCCCTCCCAAGCTCTCCTTCACCCCTCCCCAGGTCCCCCCCAGGTGTCGGTGACGACTGGAAGCCTAAGAACTCAGTGCTTTCCGAGCCCGTTGGTGTGAACACCTCCCCCCAGTCCTGCGAGCCCCCCCCTTCCGCCTGGGAGGACGGGAATCCCAAAAAGTCCGTGGCGTCAGAGCTGGTAGGGGTGAAAATGTTCTGCCAATCTGTTCCTTCCTCTGACTGGGTGGATCTCGGTGACACCCATACCTCATCCTCCGGTTCCTCAAACTCCGCTTCCCAGCGCCATGGTGAACTGCTCTCCCGTGCTTCCTCCCCCTCCCCCTCCCTTTCCATGTGCCAGGGCTTGGGTCTATGGGGAAAGAGGGCGTGAAATTCTTCTACCAGGAATTCCTCCTGTATCTGAGTGGCTGGGACCCATTCATTCTGTGACGGTGGAGCATCCTCCCATGCCATGAGGTACTCCAGGCCCCCCACCCCTCTCCGTGAATCAAGGATGGCCGTGGCCTCATTGAGTTGCTCCCTGCCTTCCCTCTCCCCCCCTCCCTCGGGGGTTTGTTCGCTGCCTCGGAGCCTGCTGCTTTCCCTGTATGGCGACAGCAGCGATCTATGAAACACTGGGTGCACCCTCATGTCCTCTGGCAGTGCCAGCCTGTATGCCACCGGGTTGACCTGTTGCGTGACCGTGAAGGGGCCCAACCTTCTGGGCGCCAGCTTTTTGCACCTCCCTCTGATGGGAAGGCCCTCCGAGGACAACCAAACTTTGTCCCCCACCCTAATGACCTCCCCCGGTCGCCTGTGGCGATCTGCCCCCTTCTTGTACGCTTCCTTGGCTTAAATTATGAAGTTCCTCCTTAGTCTGGTCCATATGACTATCGGACGAATACATCGTTTTCAAACCTTCTAGAAATAGTTTGACATTCTTCATGCAAGGATTCTTTGTTGCGATTAACGGTCTTAGCCACTCCCTGGCTGCCCCGGTAAGGTGCTCCACAATAAACGCTACCCTGTGCTCATCATCAGGGAACTCATCGTGGTGCAGCTCAAGAGCATACACAATCTCAGTCTCAAAGCCCTGATATTCCCTCGGGTCTCCATTGAACTTGCTTACTAGGGTCCCGGCTCTCCTTCCTGGCAGCACTTGGACTTGGGGTGCCCCTCCCGCCTTGTTTTTCTCTGCATCCAGCTTGTTTTGGAGGTCTACCGCCACCGCCCTTAATTCCTGCTCTCTTTCCTGTAGCGCTCTCACCTGTTCCGCAAGTTGTAGCCGGTCGTCTTGGACCTTCTTAGTCTCTTCTTTAGCTGCCTTCAATTCCCCCTGCGCCTGCAGCGACAGCTGCTGCAGTTCTTGCTGGGCTTGCTCCGCGATCTGCCGCCATCTCTCCGCCTCTGATACGCTCATCCCGGCAACTCCAAAGTAGCCCAAAAAAGGATTCGGAGGTTGCTGTCACAGTGGCCGGAGTGGGCTACTTCAGAGTAACGACGCTACGCAGCTCTGCATTTTATTCTTTTATTGGTGCTGCATGTTTACAGTGCTGAAGTCATTGCTATTTACACGGAGTGATGTGGTCAGTCGGTTCCAGAACCTCCGAATGGCTTTTGGCGCGTCTATCTCCAACACAAAAGCTTTGGCAGACCCATCCTCTTTCCCCTCCTCTTTCTGCGTAATTCCGGAGTTGGGGGGATGGGTCTCCCCCCCTTATTCGCCCCTTCCTGTCCCACCTGGGACCCTGGCTCCTCTACCTTGCCTGAGCCTCGGACACGACTTCCTGCTTCCCCATTGGAATCGGAACTCTCTCTGCTTTCCCCTGTGCTCGGGGATGGGCTTGAACTCAGGAGGGGAGGGACTTCGCGATATCCCCTGTCCTTCACAAATACATTTTTATTTTCCAGAGCTAGAAAGTGAACATAACATGTAGATTATACATTGTTTAAAGCTAAACCCACTTTAAGTTGAATGAGTTCTTTTTAATTTTAATAAACTTTAATAATTTAACAGGTAGGATTAATATTCCTGAAAGTATTAAGTCACTCACTGAACTAATTGGGCAAGATGATAAAGTCTTGACTACAGGGGGAAATTGCAAATTGTAGTTAAAACGTCCTAGTGCTGCTTGAGGACATAATTGGTCAAACACAAAGCATGAGGACAAACAGGCAAATGGAATCAGTTGACACTTGCAGAACTACAGTCATAGAATCATAGAGTTGGAAGAGACCACAAGGGCCATCTAGTCCAACCCCCTGCCAAGCAGGAAACACCATCAAAGCATTCCTGACAGATGGCTGTCAAGCCTCCGCTTAAAAACCTCCAAAGAAGGAGACTCCACCACACTCCTTGGCAGCAAGTTCAGTCACTAAGCTGCTGTTGGCAAATCAGGAGCTGAAACATGTTTCCTTTTCCTGATTGGCTAATTAATGAAAACCCTCTGGCCATATACAGTATTCCTAAATTAAGACTAGCAAGTTAGAAATGGAAATACTTCAGTTCCGTTTAATGTTAGATTGTAATGATATTGTTGCTGCTGTATGACCTATCCAAGTGCATGCTGCAATGCAAGCCTTAGGTCTTATTTAAACCACCTATCCTGCACAGTTGTTCACTCAGAAAGTGTTTTTACTTCAATTACAGCAGTGTGTGGGTTGTATTGATTCTTGGGAGCTTGTGGCACTCCAGATGTTGCTTGACTGGGGGGGGGTATCTCATCCTTGACCATTGGCCATACTGACTGGAGCTGATGGGAGCTGTAGTCCAGCAACCTCTGGATTCACAGTCGCAGGTTCCTCATTACTGAGCTAGAGTTTTCAAGAATGTGTAAAGTGGTATGCATATTGGTGTTGCTATATAGAAAAAAATATGAAGAGAGTTCCACATTGTTATGACTGGAATCTTAGTGTTATTGCTTGCATTTTAATGAGTCCATTCTTCTTTTAGCAACTGCACATCCCCCTTCTGCTCCTCAGAATCTTAAAACAAACAGACATGTTGGAAGTGCTTATCCCACCTTGCCACCAGGCTACCAGAATGCAGCTCCATCTGCAGGACCAAGAATGCAGTATCCAGCTGGATCACCACAGTTTCCTCAAGTAAATCTTTAAAATCTTACTTAAATGTTAACTATGAAAGCTGTCTTGGGAGTTCATTGAGCTGCCTTGAGCACTATTTTTGGGGGGGAGGGGGGGGACACAGAATAAAAATTTAACTAATAAATACATTTACATAAAGACATTGCTGACTTTGAAAGTCAGCCTTCTTTATTCCAGAGAGCTTGAGTGAGTCTAATCCTGTATCTATACCAATTGAGAATTCTGGGTACATTATTTTTCTGCCAGTCTTTTCTGCATTCCTTCCTAATAATCAACAATCAAGCATTGTTGCTTGATACTGTAAAAAAATATTGTCTGGAATATGTGTTCCAAAAAATTATTTAAAGTACACAGAGATCAGATGAGGCCTTTCATGTCCAGTTTGGCTCTTAGCATTTTAGGCAATATCAACTTCTACTTAAACACTCCAGTGCAAGTGGTCTGCAAACATAGCATTTCTCCATCCAGATGATATGATTGAATTTTAAAGGTGATTCAAATGGCTAACCTTGCAATTCTGTTTTCATTAGCCTGGCTTGGGAGCAAATTCCTTAGCTGCATCTATGGGTGGACTGAGCCTTCAACCAGAAGGATTAAGACCTATTAATCTTCTTCAAGACAGAAATATTCTCCCTGCAACCCCATTGCAGGCACCTATTCCGAATTTGCATGAAGATATCCAGAAGGTCAACTGTAATCCAGAGTAAGGCCAATTTAAAAATTATTTATTTTGAGGGTTGGGGGAAGGAAGACTCTTCACTTTCACATGTCCTGAAGGTGTGTCTGTCTGCTTTTGAGAGCTTAGTCGATAGCTGGCATGTAGCCTGTGATTGCTTTTCAAGTAGGATTAATAGTAAACAGAAGAACACTTCTGTAGATACCCTCTTCAGAGTATGTCCCTGTGGTTTTCACCTGGGGTATTATAAACTATATTTAGATTTTCCAGTTGTTGGTGGTTGTCACACTGCATAAAACTGAATCTGAGCTTGTTGCTTGACTGAAACATTACGTAAGAGAGGGTCATAAGGAAAACTGTATCTGTCCTGATCAGGAAGGGGTGATGCATGCTATTAATAGTGACTTTCACCATTTGTCCCTCATGTAGGTTATTCCGATGTACCTTGACTAACATTCCTCAAACTCAGGCCTTACTGAACAAAGCCAAACTTCCTTTGGGGCTCCTGCTTCATCCTTTCAAAGACCTATCGGTATGATACATTATGTAAAAGTCTGAGTGATGGGGAGTTGGCTTTCAGAATAAGGCATTCAAATAACCCTCCAAACAATATTTGGAGGATGGAGTGTGAGTGCTGTGCACATGCATTCCCCCCCCCCCCATCCCATTTCTCCTGTAGGGCTTGAATCAAATGGGTGTGGCCAGTGCCTACAAATCGGAATTGCAAACCAGGAAAGGATCCTTTTACGCAATATCACCCAAAGCGACAGTTCAGTGGTTTGGGTGGCACTGCAGCTTGTGGTTTGGTTCAATACAGAAAGTAAGGAATTAGGCCCTATGTGCAAGGGAAGGAAGAAGTGTGGTCAAAATTCCCCCAAACCATTGTTTTAGAAGGTCATATGACTGCAGCCAGTATAAATAGTTTTGTTAGCCTTGCCCTAGAAAAATAACATTTCCTGCAAGATGACATTTCAGAGACCCACTTGAAAGGAGCTTTCTTAATGGAGACCTTCCCGTTCTTCAACATCTTATCTATACCCTTGTGGTAGTAACTTTGTGCATCATTCAGCACTTGAAGCCTTCAAAAGCTGTATGGTTTATTCTTAACATATATTTCTGTTGCTAATCTTTAAATCAAAGAGTGCATTCAAAATCCGCCTTTCCCTGATTTTTAACCTGCTGTGAATAGGTTGCTGTTTGCAAATAGGTAGAGGGTTTCTAGGCTGGGGAATAACTACTTGATCCTAGTGGGAAATGATTGTGGCATCGGTTGTTATAATTGTAGACAGCCACTCTACCCTGTTTTCTTATAATGGGTTTCCTTTTTATGTAAAGGTACATTTGAATGTGACCTTACAGGATTAAGTTTAATACTCCAGTTTAAAAATATGCTGGTAAAGGTACTAGTGGCCAAAACTAAACAGCACTTCCTGATAAAACTTATTTAGGAGCGATTGTGATTGTATCCTGCAAAGTCATTGCACCAGTGGAACAACGTCCTCTTGCAATGGAATTTCCCTTCCCTCTCTTCCTCCTGCAACTGCCCCAGTTTGCTCTGGGGTTTTTCAAACCCTCTGCAGCAGTTTATGGGGGGTAAGGAAGGAGAGGGAAGGGAAGTTATGTGGGACAAGCAAAGTTGTACCATTAGATACAACCCTAGTAGTCCTTCTGCTTCCATTTCACTGCAGCAATAAACTTAACTTGGTGCATTGTCACTTAATTTTTTGCTTGTAAAACTGGTGATTTAACATAATAATGTGGTGGTACCCAGTCTTGCAAAACCATTCCCCCTCCCAGAGCATGATTCATGTATGTCTCAGTGTCAAATAAAACACTGGGCTGCAGTTAAACTAATTGTTGTTATCACACATGTGGAAACCCACCTTCAGCTGACAGAGACCCTAGTGTTTAGATCATTTGCATCTGGGCCAGAGGTAGGCACCCAAATTACACAAGGTGGCTAGTGCTTTCCCAACACATGACTTATAAAAACATTCCTCTTTTCCAGCAATTGCCTGTTGTAACCTCCAGTACAATTGTGAGATGTCGTAGCTGTAGGACGTACATCAATCCTTTTGTCAGCTTTCTTGACCAAAGGAGATGGAAGTGCAATTTATGTTACAGAGTGAATGATGGTGAGTTTTCTTTGTCAAATGAGCATAAATCCACTAAAAGCATCAACTGTATTGATATCAGATACCTGCTGTATGTTAATATGCTACCTGATTCCAGTGGGACATAATTGTATCAATTGCTAGCTCTTTCAAGGGTTTAGTGCTTGCAGATGTAACATGTCAGGGGGATAAAATTTATGTGATAACCCTAGGGAATGCTAGGTGTACGACTATATCTAGAGTATTCAATCCCTAGAATGCTTGTATCTTGTAGTAAAGCACTATAATTTTCCCCTCTTGCAGTTCCTGAAGAATTTATGTACAATCCTGTGACAAGAGTTTATGGAGAACCTCATAAAAGACCTGAAGTTCAAAATGCCACAATTGAGTTTATGGCTCCTTCTGAATATATGGTGAGGTCCTTTACCCAAGCTACCTGCCTGCTATAACCCAATAAAAAGCAGCTTCTGTTCTGTAGAAGACCATATTACCTTTACTGTCTTTTCCCTGCAGAGCAGGGCTTTCAAAGTGACTACCCCTGTTCTGTGGAATAGCATCCCTGTTGAGATGCAACAGGTGTCTACTATCTGTACTTTGGGAGTCAACTGAAGACATTTTTGATATGACAGCCTTTTCCAGATGGATGAAAAGGCCACTGCCTTGGGTTTAAAAACAAATCAAGCGAACACCTGTCTTCAGGGGGTGGGTGGGGGGGTTGTATAAAATTAGTTGTTTTTATGGTATGCTTGTAAATCATCTGGCAAAGCATATAAAATGCAATTTATAAATAAAAATATAAAAGTAAATCAAGGTAAATGTACTGATTTAGGAAAAAGTTGCTATCTTAGTATAGTTCTCATTTTGATTATATTGCACTGTATTAGTTAGGATAAATGGCTGTGATCCACGTAGTGCCAAGCATAAGCATAAATAATGAGGGATTATCCATTTTTATTTGACTATAGCATTCACACCATTTTGAATGCTGTTCCCTGGTGGTGTCCTTGCCATCAGGAATGGCTCCCCCCATCCTTGTGTGTGTGTGTGCAGAAGGGAGCACAGATAAGCCCCGGAGGACATGCAGCACACCAAATCTATCCCATGGATACTGCCCACTGAATACAGCTTTTTGTAAAATTGCAAGCCTATTCCTTATAAACGCAATAGACTGTTTCTATTTACTCTGTTACACTTCCATGATAGAATTGTGACCCATAAGTGTATCAGGCTTGATTATCAGGTACAGTCTTCCTCTGTATTAATATGACACCAAGAAAAGGAATGAAAATCCTCTCAAATAAAGATGATCATTTTTAGAAGAGAAAATACCTAAGACACCCCAACATTACCCTGTTTCTCATATTTTAAGACATACCCATAAAATAAGCCATAGCAGGATTTTTAAGCATTCAAGGAATATAAGCCATACCCCGAAAATAAAACATAGTGATAGGCGCAGCAGCAATGCCGGACGCGGCAAGAAGAGGAGGAAAAAAATAAGACATCCCTTGAAAATAAGCCATAGTGTGTTTTTTTGAGGAAAAAATAAATATAAGACATGTCTTATAATATGAGAAACACGGTACATATTTTAAAAAGCTTCCAGACTACCCTTCAGCAGTTGAGATACCAGGGGGTCATACAAAGACAAATAAAGCAAATTCATAATAATGCAATGAAGGATAAAACAACAAATTCATACATAAAAACAATAGCAAGCAAAACAGGTTGGATGCTAATCAACTTCACAAAGCCTCGGTAAATGTGTACTGACTCTGACATTCCAGAGATCTGGTGCCACAACAGGGAAGGCTCTGTCCCTCATTGTCACGTAATAATTAATAATTTATAATTTATACCCCGCCCATCTGGCTGGGTTTCCCCAGCCACTCTGGGCGACTTCCAGCAGAAATATTAAAATACAATAATTTATTAAACATTAAAGCAGGGGTTCCCAACAAAATTTTCTCGAGGACCCCTCATCGAGCCGCTATTGTGACAAGGACCCCCATTAATTCCTAATCCTAAAATTAAAAAGTGAGAGCCAAATTAAGAGTCTTTTTATAAGAGTCCAGGGAGGAGGGAGGGGAATGGGTAAGACAGAGTACCTGCGCAGTAGCGCACAAATGAAGCCGACACGCGCAAAGCATCTTGGGGAGGTGAGCGTTAGTAGAATGCGCACGCTGCCTCTTTGCAAAACAGTAGTGTTTGTAAAGCGCCACCTAACGGCATACAGCAGAACTACTGCCTCATCTAATTCTAGTTTTGCGCTAGACTCTGCTCATGCAGGAAGCGGCCAAAACAAAAAATCTGTTATCATACGAAATATATTTAATATATTTTTTATTCTAATAGCATCTTGCGGACCCCTCTGGCATAGCTCGTGGACCCCTGGGGGTCCGCGGACCACCTGTTGGGAACCACTGCATTAAAGCTTCCCTAAACAGGGCTGCCTTCAGATGTCCTCTAAAAGTCTGGTAGTTGTTTTTCGCTTTGACATTTGGTGGGAGGACGTTCTAAAGGGCGGGTGCCACTACCAAGAAGGCCCTGTGCCTGGTTCCCTGTAACTTGGCTTCTCGCAGTGAGGGAACCGCCAGAAGGCCCCCGGCACTGGATGGAGGTGCCGACGCTCCTTCAGGTATACTGGACCGAGGCCGTTTAGGGCTTTAAAGGGCTTTAGGGCTTTAGGGCTTTAAAAGGGTTTAAGGCTTTAAAGGTCAGCACCAACACTTTGAATTGTGCTCGGAAACGTACTGGGAGCCAATGTAGGTCTTTCAAGACCGGAGTTATGTGGTCTCGGCGGCTGCTCCCAGTCACCAGTCTAGCTGCCGCATTCTGGATTAGTTGTAGTTTCCGGGTCACCTTCAAAGGTAGTCCCACATAGACTGCATTGCAGTAGTCCAAGCAAGAGATAACTAGAATATGCACCACTCTGGCGGGACAGTCCGCGGGCAGGTAGGGTCTCAGCCTGAGTACCAGATGGAGCTGATAAACAGCTGCCCTGGACACGGAATTGACCTGCGCCTCCATGGACAGCTGTGAGTCCAAAATGACTCCCAGGCTGCGCACCTGGTCCTTCAGGGGCACAGTTACCCCATTCAGGACCAGGGAGATCTCCACACCTGCCCGCCTCCTGTCCCCCACAAACAGTACTTTTGAACTTAACCCAGTGATGAGTCAGGAAGACAAGCCATGTGTATCGTGAATTCCAAGGAAAAGATGATCCATAATATTTTTTTTCAAAGAACAACTGCTTGTTGTTCCTTGATACTAGCCTCAGAATTTCAAAACCTATTTGAAACCTTGGACATGATTGGGACAGGACATGGGATAATATTGGATGTCAGCACAAATACCTATAGCTGAGTATTCCAAATGTGTGAGAAATTTGGTTTCCTCTCCCACATTCCATTTCTGGCATGTATATTTCAAGTGGTGGATGAAAACACACAATGCCTGGTTGTTCTCAGTTTGGTTTCCCCCCCCTCCTCCAGCAAAAACCCACCTTTTCCAATTGTGCTTCTAATTTTAATTTAAAATCAGCTAGGAGTAGTGTTGTGACAAGGTTTAGAAATTTAAATTAAGGTAACTCTTTCTTTTCCAGCTACGTCCACCTCAGCCTCCTGTGTACCTCTTTGTTTTTGATGTGTCACATAATGCAATAGAAACAGGATACTTGAACACTGTATGCAAGACCGTGTTGGACAATCTAGATTTGTAAGTCCTGCACATCTTTTCACTCTGTCCATATAGTTTTTAAATGTTCATGTCTTTGTCATGTTTGGTCCAGTCGTTTCATGTGCCAAACCTAAAATAATTCAATTGATGTTATGTCAAGCTGCCATTCTCGTAATACATGTAATACTACACACTTGCTGTGAATTACAGGTACCAAATTTCTGTTCATCACCGAAAC